>NW_020174013.1:13802405-13877372 GCF_003031525.2 Neophocaena asiaeorientalis asiaeorientalis | reverse complement strand
CAAACAACCCAATCCAAAAATGGGCAGAAAACCTAAATAGACATTTCTCCAAAGAAGATATACAGATTGCCAACAAACACATGAAAGGATGCTCAACATCACTAATCATTAGAGAAATGCAAATCAAAACTACAATGAGGTATCACCTCACACCAGTCAGAATGGCCATCATCAAAAAATCTACAAACAATAAATACTGGAGAGGGTGTGGAGAATAGGGAACCCTCTTGCACTGTTGGTGGGAATGTAAATTGATACAGCTACTATGGAGAACAGTATGGAGGTTCCTTAAAAAACTAAAAATAGAACAACCATATGACCCAGCAATCACACTACTGGGCATATACCCTGAGAAAACCATAATTCAAAAAGTCATGTACCACAATGTTCATTTCAGCTCTATTTACAATAGCCAGGAAATGGAAGCAACCAAAGTGTCCATCAACAGATGAATGGATAAAGAAGATGTGGCACATATATACAGTGGAATATTACTCAGCCATAAAAAGAAACGAAATTGAGTTATGTGTAGTGAAGTGTATGGACCTAGAGTCTCATACAGAGTGAAGTTAAGTCAGAAAGAGAAAAACAAATACCCTATGCTAACACATATACATGGAATCTAAGAAAAAAAAAATGTTTCTAATGAGCCTAGGGGCAGGACAGGAATAACGAGGCAGACATAGAGAATGGACTTGAGGACACGGGGAAGGAGAAGGGTAAGCTGCGATGAGGTGAGAGAGTAGCATTGACATATATACACTACGAATGTAAAATAGATAGCTAGTGGGAAGCAGCTGCGTAGCCCAGGGAGGTCAGCTAGGTGCTTTGTAACCACCTAGAGGGGTGGGATAGGGAGGGTGGGAGGGAGATGCAAGAGGGAGGAGATATGGGATTATATGTATATGTATAGCTGATTCACTTTGTTATAAAGCAGAAACTAACACACCATTGTAAAGCAATTATACTCCAATAAAGATGTTAAAAAAAATACAGGAGTTAATCGTTTATTTCTCACTTTCTCAGTATATCTGGTTATCATGATTGTTTCATTTTGTAGTCAGTAGGTTCATATATATGTATATATATTTGACATTTTTTGTGATATTGCATTGGAATGACTTTTGGCATTTGCACACATATTGCTCCTGTGTTATTACTTGTTTTCAGTAATTATTTATTTAGCACATACGTGTAACCTAGACAATAATAGGCATTTCGAGAGATTTCCCTTTTTTTAAATTCAAATGCGTGGTTCTAGCTTGGGAGAACTTCTAGTTGCATTAAGGAGGCACAGATGCAACATACATAATTTTATTCATTTTAATATCATATAACATCTTTAAAGCATTTTGCATCCATCCTCAGTTGATATTCATTTAAAAAAAAACTGTGCAGTGAGTAGGACAAGTCTAATTACTGCACACTGTTAACAAAGAATCTCAGGTCCCAAGAGATTTAAAGATCTGACCAAGGTCAGATAGCACAGTGCTGCAGATTCAGAGATAACACCAGCCCCTTGTCTCTTCTGGTGCTCTTTACATCATGACAATCAAACATAGTGAGAAATAACCTATCGACTCCTGTATTACTTTAAGGATGGGTTACTGCTCTCTCCATACATCCTCTAGTTTTGTGTTTATGTCTATGTTGCCTATTTTAGATTATAAATTCCAAGAGGGTAGGGCATATATTTTGAAATTTCTTTTTGCAGGACATTAAGAATTTTAATAAATTACTTTTGACTGCTACTTATCACAAGGCAAAAGACTCTAAAGAAGTTGTTTTCTTCTAGTTAAAAAAGAGTTTATATCCCATTGTAACATCTCTGCTTATATTCCAGAGGCTTACTGAAAGAAATAATGGAAGAAAGGGAGGACAATGAGAGAATACCGTGAGAAGGGAGGAGAGGGAAGCAGAGAAGAGAGGGTGAAAGAAAAGAAGAAAGGAAACAAGGAAAGAAGGTAGGTCTCAACAAAATTAAAACACTACATGCATTAGACCTTGGATATTTTAGTATCAATGATCTTTGCATTTTATTAACAAGTGGTTCCATCCATTAAATGTAATTATAGCTATGCAGATAAAGCTCATTCATTCAGCTGTATGTATCTAAGGGCTATATTAATGTCTTTGTAAATCCCAGTGACATATCCAGTTTCTGAATGGCTTCTTTTTTTTCAAATTCCACAAACAAATATTATTTAAGGTGCTTTGAGTATTCCTTCTAATTTTCTACCACGTTAAGAGACATCATGTTATGCTTAGGAAACCAAAATGTGATGAAACTTCCCAAGTTATTTTTAGGGGAATACAATTCTTTTTAGTTTTGTCTATCCAGAAATGTGCCTTTTTCTTAACTTCTCTTTCTTCCTGAAGAAAGGGAAGGCAAAACTGTACAGTCAAAAAAATTTAGGGCTTCCCTGGTGGCGCAGTGGTTGAGAGTCTGCCTGTTGATGCAGGGGACACGGGTTCGTGCCCTGATCCGGGAAGATCCCACATGCCGCGGAGCGGCTGGGCCCGTGAGCCATGGCCGCTGAGCCTGCGCGTCCGGAGCCTGTGCTCCGCAACAGGAGAGGCCACAACAGTGAGAGGCCCGCGTACTGCAAAAAAAAAAATTAAAAAATTAAAAATTAGGAATCTATAGGACAAGTATATTGAATAATGTTCTTTTCAAAATAATTATTCAAAAAGCAATACTTAATAAAATGAAAAATATGTCTCCATTTTAAAAGAAGGAGATAGTCATTTGTGACTTCAGATTAATTTTTAAATTATTTTCTTAGAACACATTCCAAGTCAAGATACTAGAAAGTATAGAGACAATATCTGTAAAACATCAGAATTCGTAATATGATAGTATACCATTCCACTAAAAACAGCTGCCGTTTATTGAGAATTTAGTATATCCTAGAAACTGCTAGTTTCTTTATAGGTAGTTAGCTTACAGTAGCAATAATACATTGACCTGTAGAGTATATGTGGCACTTGGAAACAGTCAAAAGTGTAATTATTAAAATGGTATAAAGTGCTTTCACATTCTCATCCTCCTTGGTCATCTCTACAATACTATGTGGAAGGCAGAACAAATAGTATTTACTCTAATTTACAGCGAGGATCAGAGTTATTAAATGTTGATGTAAGATTCAGATTTAACAATGCTTCTTGAACACATATAATATGCCAAATATTTTCCTAATTGTTTTCACATACGCTACAGCATATTGAAAGTAGCCCTGTGGAGTAGATTCAAAGAGGTTTTGTAACCTCCTCAATGTGTCAAGTCTCTAAAACTCACATAGTCCTTTCTTAAACTTAGAATTTCTGATTACAGATGGATAAATAGATTTGTCAGTAATGAGCAAAGCTGGATATTTACCTAGGTGCAGAATAAATTAGAACCTCACATTTTATGGACATGTGCACCTCAATTAATACCATATGATAGTAATGAAGATACTGTGCAAAACCCGAACAGTACTATTAAAGTAAGTGAGTGATTGTCAATGTGTTTAGTTCTTTGCCTCCAGAGAATCTAGTCAATACCATTACAAGCCCTTTTTCTTGGGCATTAACAGGCTTTCCATTGGACAAATGAGTGAGTCAGCTCAGCTCACTCATAAGGTGCTACAAAGTGAGCACCTTACTTCTTTAGCATTCACTGACTGCATGATTACTAATTTGCTAGTTATTACTTCAGTGCACTAAGTGATACTTTGTTGGCTTGAAATAGTTAATGATTCTGCTAATTGCCTAATTTACTCCTGGGGAACACTCTTTACTTGGAGGAGCTGGCTGAATACAAAATACTGCGTGCCAGATGCTTTGACTCTCTTCACTGAAAACACTTTTAGGGAACTGCAGAGGAGGGATTTCCTCCTTGTCCTCACTTACCCTGAGGGAATTACAGGACTAGCAATACTCAGAGCCACTGGAGTATTTCAGTCCACACGATACAGTTATTGTTTCTTTATCTGGTTGTTTTGGGGGACAAAGGAGCTACAGAACAATAGCTACACTTAAAAAGGGAAAGTTAAACACAGAGCCTATTTTAATTGAAATTAAATAGTGGAAATAGTTTGAAAATGAATGGCACGTATCTTTGACTTATTAAAGAGAATACAGCAAGCAACTGGTAATCTTTATTAGATACATCAGTCTCATTCTAGCACAAGGAAATCATTGATATACAAAGTTATCTCAGATGAGCTCAGCAAGTAGGGCTATTTCTTCAAATGTCTAATCTAAGAATACAAATAACTTGATAATTTTCTGGTTTCTGCTCCTTCTTATCCCTCCAGCCTGCCTTTGGTCAATTATAATAATGTTGTGTGCTATATTATTTTAAAGAAAATATAGTAAGGAAAGGAAAAATAAAACCAACCTTGTGAAAGAAACTTTTCTTAAAATTTATTTTGTTATGCAGGAAATGTGGAGACAGACATTTTTGAAATGTCAAGTTAGAAATCCCAACCCAAGTGTTGGATTATATGTTTACCAACGTAGCTAATGGAGCAGTGGACTTTATTACTGGAACTACAGGATCTCTATAAAGTTGAGATTCCTTTTTACAGCAGAAAACAATATTTGGGAACAGCAAAGGCAGACCATAGATAACATAGAGGACACCTGTCAGAATGGTAAAGGAATGTAAAACTAAACCACATAAAGAAAATTGAAGATGCTCAGAAGCCTGTAGCTCAAGTGAGACTGGGACCAATAAATATAAATAAGTAAATAAATATTTTGTGGATTACCTTTCTTTATAAGATAGGAGAAAGAAATATCAAGCATCTATGGATAAGGTAGGAAGAAAATCTGAAAAAAAACAACATGTTATCGAGGAAACTTAGAGGAGAAAGAAGCAAGGGAAAGACAGTTCACAGTTTCAAGGGCAACAGAGGCAAAAGAACAGAGAATATAACACGGTCTTTGGTTTAGTAAGTGATAAACTCTGAGAGGGTTTTTAGCAAAATGGTAGACACAGAAGCCAAACAGAAAACAATCAGGTATCAACTAAAAAAATGTACAACCTAAAAGTTGAGAATTATGTTTTATTTGGTGGACTTACTGAAGATTTAAGCCAAGGATACAGTACCTCAGATAGCTTTGAGGGACTGTTCCAAAGAGGTAAGGGAGGAGCCGGGATAAATAGGAGTTTTTGTGGGAAAAAAAGATACAAAACAGGTTGTTGAACATCAAAAGATTACTGCTAATTACATTAAAAATCCAGACCTCTCAAGTTAATGAATTTAGTGCTTTTCTATGTATGGGAAGATGCTAGAGTCTGAGCTTTTTGCAATAATTTCTTGGATATGCGCCTTAACTCTCTAGGGCCAGTATCCTGGTTTTCTCCATCCTGAGTTCCCCTCAGGGTGCACCTGTCAGGGGCAGCTGCAGGGGCTGATGGATTGATAGCACAACATCCTTTGTTTCCTGAAATGGCACACAATATTCTTTGTCCACACAGGTAATACCTGGTAATAAGGAAATGAATTAGGGAGTTTATAACTTCTTTCAAGAATTTGACTACCGCTGGAAATGTTCATCTATTATTTAAAAATCGTTAGCAGTTTGCCAAACAAGCAAAAGGCAAATGTCACAGTGTTTTGATCTGAAAAGTAAAAATGATGCATTAAAAAGTGAAGGTACTTTCTTCCCTTTGTTATTCTACCATGAATGTGAAAACTTTTCAGAATAATAGGGTCTTTGAAATCTGAGATACACCAAGTGTGTGTGCATACGGCAGGTATTTGGAAATATCTCTTAACAGTGCTTGCACAGGTAATTATGCTGGAGAGGCCAGATTTTTCAACAATAATGCGCATTACCCTATCGGTCAAATGCATCTCACCATATCAGTTAATAGGCAGTTGCTGTGTTTGATACTTGCCGCCTCCTGCATGTGCTAGGCCATACTGGATGAGTGAGAACTAGCTTTTCATTGTCATTGTTGAACTCAGAGGACACAATAACTTAATCATAGAAACTAAAACTGATAAAATGTTTGAAAGTATTTAATCCAATCTCCTCACTGTACAGGTAAGGAAGGAGGTTTCAGAGTGTTATGTGAAGTGTCTGAGCTAACTTAACAGGTTTGTAGCAGAGCTAGGAGTATAACCCACATTTTGTATTTTAAATTCCACAACCATCTGGAAACTATTCATTTTAACTGCCTTTTCTCTTTTGGTTTCTACAATCAAATCAGTGTTTAAAAATCATGAGTTAATGAGGAATTTGACATAAGCATAAGGGTGAGAAGTGGTGGGAGTGTGTTTGAGATGAAGGGGAATATAAAGCAATCAAATCACAGGGGAAGTGTCACAATTATAAACCAGGATATAGAAATATAATTAATGAAGACTTAAAACTTGCAAAACCATACAAGTAAAAAATGGAACTTGAGAAATAGTAAAATAATCAGAGGGAAAATAACTGAATGTGTATTTGTGTGCTTCTGTTGTACACACAACTAGGCATGTTGGAAGATTCATGAGAAACATATATTGTGGCCCCTGCCTTCAAGAGGCAATTTTATCCTCTAGAATAATTTTAAAGAGGACTTACATAGCACTTATTAAAAGCCAGCCACCATTCTAGTGCTTGTTGCATATTATCATTCACAAAAACTTTATGAGATAGGTGCTATTATTATCTTCATTTTATGGATAAGGAAACTAGGCAAAAAGAAGTTATACAATGTATTAGTTTCCTAGGGCTTCCGTAAAAAGGTACCACAAGCTGGAAGGCTCAAAACAACAGAATTTTAATTTCTTACAATTTTGGTGTCTAGAAGTCCAAAATCAAGTCTTTAGCAAAGTGATGATCCCTCTGAAACCTGTACAGGAGAATCCTTTTTTGCGTCTTCCTAGCTGTTGGTCGTGGCCATCAAGCCTTGCAATTCTTGGCTTGCAGATTCATCATTCCAGTCTCTGCTTCTATCATCACATGGCATTCTCCCTGTGTGATACTATCTTCTCATAAGGACACCTGTCAGAATCTGATTATGGGCATACCCTATTCTGCTATGACCTCATCTTAACTAATTACATCTGCAAGGACCCTATTTTCAAATAAAGTCACATTCTGAGGTACTGGAGGTTAGAAATTCAACATGTTTCTGAGGGAAACAGTTCAACTAAGACCATGTAACTTATCCAAGTTTGCATTACTGAAAGGAGGAGCCAAGGCAGTCTTGTCCCAGAGACAATGCTCTTAACTCCTATGCCATTAGACAGTTCATTACTACACTAGGATCTCATAGAATGGGGCTATGACTGTGCACTGGAGTACTGTAAAGATGCTGAGGTATTGGGGCTCCAATTAGACCTTGAACAAGGATGGATTTAATTTAGCTGGAGAGGACAGATAGAAGAAGTTCCTAAGTAGATGAGTCAATGAGGAGAGAGACTGGATGAAAACAACTGAAATAATGAACATGAAGCCTTGAAAGCAAATGCTGTGTTCTAGAATTCTGTGGTTAAAAAAGACCTATAAAAGGAAAAAATAACTTTAACAGTAGACAAAAATGAACCTATCCGGTCCGTGTCCATATCTGCAATATGCTTAAACCTGCATCATGCCTGCACCTCCAATACCATTTATTCTAGATAGTTAACTTATAACAATCAGAGCAGCATTTCTCTTTTCTTTTGAAGGGAGGAGGGTTGGGAAGTGATTGCCAAAGTACAAGTGGCATTATAATTTTAAGATTGATAGGTCTGACTTCTGTAATAGTAAACTGGAAATTTGGATCACTTTCCCACAGAAGACAAACAAAAAAGGTTGCACACATTTTTTTAAAAATCCACTAAACAAAAGCAGAAACAAACAAATGGGACTACATCAAATTAAAAAGCTTTTGCACAGTGAAGCAAAGTATCAACAAAATGAAATGCTGTCTACTGAATGGGAGAAGATATTTACAAACCATATATCTGACAAGGGGTTAATATCCAGAATATACAAAGAGCTCATACAACTCAACATCAAAAAATCAAACCCTGGGCTTCCCTGGTGGCGCAGTGGTTGAGAGTCCGCCTGCCAATGCAGGGGACACAGGTTCGTGCCCTGGTCCAGGAAGATCTCACATGCCGTGGAGCGGCTGGGCCCATGAGCCATGGTCGCTGAGCCTGCACGTCCAGAGCCTATGCTCCACACCAGGAGAGGCCACAACAGTGAGAGGCCCGCATACCGCAAATAAATAAATAAATCAAACCCCAATTTAAAAATGGACAGAGGACTTGAATAGACATTTTTCTAAAGAAGAAATACAGATGGCAAACAGGCATATGAAAACATGCTTAAAATCAGTAATTATCAGAGAAATGCAAATCAAAACCACAATGAGATATCACTTCACACTTGTCAGAATGGCTATTATCAAAGAGACAACAAATAACAAGTGTTGGCGAGGATGTGGAGAAAAGGACTGTTGGTGGGAATGTAAATTGGTGCACCCATTATGGAAAACAGCATGGAGAGTACTCAAAAAATTAAAAATAGACCTACCGTATGATCCAGCAATTCCAGAAAATGAAAACACTGATTTGAAAAGGTATATGCACCCCAATGTTCGTAGCAGCATTATTTACTGTAGGCAAGATATGGAAGCAACTCAACAGATGAATGGATAATGAAGATGTGGTATATATATATTTATATATAATGGAATATTAGGCATAAAAAAGGATGAAATTTTGCCATTTACAAAAACACTGATGGACCTAGAGGGTATTATGCTAAGTGAAATACGTCAGACAGAGAAAGAAAAATACTGTATGATTTCACTTCTGTGTGGAATTTTAAAAATAAACAAATAAACTAACATAACCAAAAAGAAACATAGTGATAGATACAGAGAACAAACCCCCTTTCTTCTGGTTGCCAGAAAAGAGGGGGTTGGGAGGAGGAGAGAAATAGGTGAGGGAGATTAAGAGGTACAAACCTCCAGTTACAAAATGAGTCACAGGTATGAAATGTACAGTGTAGGGAATATAGTCAATAATTATGTAATATTTTTATATACTGACAGATGACAACTAGACTTATCATGGTGAAATGTATAAAAATATCAAATCACTATGTTGTGTACCAGGAACTAATGTAGTGTTGTAGATCAGTTATTCTTCAAAAGTAAACAAACAGATTCATAGAAAAGAGATCAGATTTGTGACTAGCAAAGGTGGGGGGATAGAGGATGGTGAATTAGATGAAGGTAATCAAAAAGTACAATTTTTCAGTTATAAGATAAATAAGTCCTAGGGATGCAGTGTACAACATGATAAATATAAATGAACACTGCTGTACTTTATAAATCGAAGTTGTTGGAAGAGTAAATCCTAAGCCTTCTCATCACAAGGCAAAAAAATCCCTTCTTTTCTATCTCTTTAATGTATCTCTATAAGATGGTAGATGTTCACTAAACTTTTTGTGGTGGTCATTTCATGATGTATGTAAGTCAAATCATTATGCTGTGTACCTTAAACTTATACACTGTTATATGTCAATTATATTTCAATAAAACTGGAAAAAAATCATTTTTATATTATACTGTGGTCTATTATGTGTATGATGGCATTATGTCTAAAAAAGCAATGTCATATCTTAATTTAAAATAATGCTGTTTGAAAAATGGTGCTGATAGACTTTCCCAATGTAGGGTTGCCACAAACCTTCAATATGTAAAAAAAAAAAAAAAAAAAAAAAACAAAACACAATATCTATGAACTGCAATAAAAAGAAGACAATAAAAAAAATTTGCTGAAAAGACATTGGTAAGGCAACATAATAGTAAAGAATTACTAATCTAAGATCTAGGAGAAGACAGAAATTCGTATAGGTAAGCCTGGCGTGTGGGGTTACTTTTTCTCTACTGGTCATTTCCCAATTCTGTGAAAAAAAAAAATTATGTAAGATACTGAGCGGGGATTTTTGAGAACACAGCATGTTTATGGGTCATTTGGAGCTCAGAACCAAACAAGGTCAGGAGCTGGTTGACCTTGTATTTAAGGTAGGGATTCCCAAGGGCTGAACTTGAGAAGTAAGGATAAAGTGGGACTGT
Source organism: Neophocaena asiaeorientalis asiaeorientalis (assembly GCF_003031525.2). Lineage (NCBI taxonomy): Eukaryota > Metazoa > Chordata > Mammalia > Artiodactyla > Phocoenidae > Neophocaena > Neophocaena asiaeorientalis. The sequence continues at coordinate 13,867,309 of NW_020174013.1, read as the reverse complement.
AGAAGCTGTCCTAGGGATTATATCCCATCTTTGCATCATCTCAATTCCTTAATACTGTTAATGAAGTTCCATATTGCTAATGTCCATGGAAGTTTGCCCAAAGAAACTAACAAATGCCTTTCTGGAGGAAAATAGCATTAATATAGTTCTCAAATCATTTTCACAAGAAATATTTTAAAGATATTCTTCAGCATGCAATAAAAAATAAGAAGGGACACGAACACACAAGAAATCATGAAGTTAATAGTAGAAACAAACAAACAGAAAATCAGATGCATATTTTAAAATAAGCCTAATAGTGTTCAAAGAGATAAAAAAATAATGTTGAGAATTTAAACAGACAATTAGAAAACATAAAAAAGTAGTTAGAAGGCTAAAACAATTGAAATTTTAGAATTTATAAGCCCAATAAGCAAAATTAAGATGTCATTAGATCAGACACTGTCAAAAAAAGAGAATTAAAAAACTGTGATAGGTCTAAAAACACTATCCAAAATTACTAAATTAAAGGTAGAAAATAAAGAATAAGAGGGTAAGAGTCCTAGATGACAAGGAAGGAAGAATGGAGCAGAAGCAATATTTGAGAATTTTCCAACACTAAAGAAAAATATGAAATCATAAACTCAAGAAACCCCATTTTATGCATTACTAAAGTTAATTAAACATAAACAAAAACATAAAACTGCTGAAAACCAAAGTCAAAGAGAAAATCTTTAAAAAAACTGGACTCCACTGACTTCTCAAGGAAACAATGGGAGCCCCAAACAGCTTCATAATATCTTTGAAATGCTAGAAATATATATTTAAGAAAGATAATACAATAATGATATTTTCAGACAAACAACAACTGGAAGAATTTATTACAAATAGTCTCATAATAAATAATACAGAAAGTTATTTTTCAAGCAGTAGAATAATATTTCCATATGGATGGATGGTGCTATCAAAATATATGAAGAACAATGAAAAAGAAAAACGTGGGTAAATCTAATAAATATGGACTGTAGGAAAAAATATATATATATATATGTACTTATATACATATAAAGGATCATACATGATAACTTAATTTGCTATATTCCAGGCATACAAAAGTGGCTTAACATTTGGAAATCAATTAATGTAATTGATTTGAAAGGAGAAAATTTTTCTATGATGATTTCAGTAGATGCAAAAAAGTACAGATAAAAGTCAATATCCATTTACGGTTTTTAAAAAAACTTAGATAATGAGAAAAATATCATTTATTACTTTATGTTCCATTATATACTTTGGGTTTTTTTTATCAGCTTTATTATAGAAGTAGAAACTACATAGATGAAAAAGTAGTATATTTCAAGTTACAGAAAATGCCTTCACTTTACTTAGCTGATCCCTTCCTTTACATTATCCTTTATTCCTCTGAAATGAAGGGAATGTAACCTCTCAGTCTTGGCATGTGTAGGGAAGAACCACATGGAATTGCCATTCTAGACACAGTCTGGGCAGCATTTTTCCTCTCACTCCTAAGTGACCTTCAGGATTGTAACCCTCTCATCACTGGATTAGATCTGCTACTGTCAACTTTCTCCTCCTCCTTATTCTCCCCAGCAGTGATCCACTAAGAAAATGGGAATTCCTTCATATCTTTCTCATACAAAATGACATTATAAATTGTTTCTTAGAAGGTTTGCCAATTGGTAAATCATTATTTGAGCCAAGTACTATTTTAATTACTACAATACATTAATAATAAATTGAAATATTTACCATTTTAAATTGTGTGACAACTATTTTATAAAGCAAAATTCTTTCAATGATGATCTTAATGTAGACATTTATGTTCACAGATACAGTTTACATAAAGTAGAGCCCATAGACATTGAACTATAAATCTCTTACTCCCTTAGTGACCTTAGTATCATGGTACTCAGGGAAAATATGGAACTTTTTGTATTGTGAAGATATAGGTATTTCGAGAAATTTTCTACTGTTGAATCACTGATTGAGTGACTTCCAGACCAAGTCTTCATAGTTCAAGTCTGCAGAATTACGCTTATGATAAGATAATAAATGCATATTCATTAACCAGAACTATATTGAAAGAGCTCTAGGCAAGTGGTATAATAAATTTGGCATAGAGAAATGAGGTATTTGTTAGAATCAGCTCACCTCTATGGGACTGTTTTACTCATGACTTAGCTAGCTTCCCCGATAAATGCCAAAATTTGATCTGGGTCACTATGGTGTAGAAAAAAAGAAATAATCAAGCATTAGAAGTTGAGTAAACAAACTAGCCTAATTAATTAGCATGGATACTATTTTGTGTCATAAATAATAGTCAAATCTCTTGAGGGGAAATGAAAATTGGCTAAGAAAAATCGTAACCATGCTAATTTACTGCCAAGTTTTTATCTTCGGCCACTAAGTGGGCATTGTTAGTGCTATGAACAATACAAAAGTAACTAAAATATTTAACTAAAGAAACATTTTAATGTGAGTGGTTAGTTCAACTCAGTTAAAAGTCAAGTTCATAGGAATGTGTGCCCTAATGGAAAACCTAGCAATATACTAGTCTAGTGTCACTGATGAAATAAAATGTACCTTGAACTGTAAGCATATCTATACTGGTAATCAGTGTTTTGTTTTGTTTTTCGTTTTTTGTTTTTGTTTTACTATGGAGTAAGGCAGTGAAGTAGGGAATAGTAAGTGGGAACATAGAAGCTGATCCTCCATGACTTCAGCAAGTAAATGGATGCGGGGATAGGTGGCTGAGGTTCTCACTATAAGCCTACAGTTGGAATGCATGACCTGAAAGAAATATAGATTGTAGATGAAGATTTCTAGATATGTCATGCTAGTTAGAGGAAAACAGGATTTAAGTATACAGTCTTATGAGATCCACATCATAATAGGTGTTAGAAGCATAAGCTCCACTCTCCAGATGCTAACAATCTAGTGGAGAATGTATACCATGGACCTATAAAGCTAAAATGAAAGACAATGTCCGAAATACAAATACCCTATTCTGTAGGAGTTGATAAGTGAAAAATGCATCATTCATTCTTTTACCAAAAAAAATTTGGTTGTCCCTGATAGTCTAAACCCTATGGTAGAAGCTGGGGCTAGAGAGAATAGTATGAGTACGTTGCCCCCAGACAGCTTATAGTCTAATAGACAATTAAAATGCATTAGTATAAAACAATGGGGGAGAATGATTTTATGCAATAAATACTGTGTGAGCTCAATAATAGTTAAAATTTATTGAGCACTTACTATGTCCTTTGTACTGGTCCAGATGAGTTGCATGAATTAGCTTATTTAACCTTATAATAAGCCTATAAAGTAGGTACTGTCATTATCATCTTCTTTTAAAGGTGAAGGAGCTAAAGTGTGCCCAAGTTTACATAGCAAATAGTTGATATATTTTGGCTCTGAATGACTCAGGATAGCCCTAGGTCCTCACTGTGCTGGACTACAGAACTCTACCATCTCACACAAACCGAAGTTTATCTGACCAAGAATCTAAAAAGTAAGTTCAGTCAGGGTTGTTTTCTAGCTGGATAAAATGCCTTCCTGATCCAAGTATTAAAGAGAAATTTAGCTGGTAAAGTGTTAGAAATAAGGGAAGTGCACACAGTGAGCATGTCAGACAGAGGAGAAAGCATCAGCAAGGTTCAAAGAGGAGTATGGTATATCCTGGAAATCAAAGGCAAACCAGTGTTATTGAGCACAAAGACAGGGACTCAGAAGCAAGAAACTAGGGCTAGTTTACTGGTGAAGAAGATTGGGCAGGAAAAATGATATAAGTACTTATAATGATACTTACTGACCAGTGGTCCTGGCAAAACAATCTAAAAAGCCTGAGGAACAAAAAAACCAAACAAAAAAAAAGTAAGGAGGTTATATGCTTTAGTTTATCTGGGTTTGGGGTTTTATTCTTGTTGTTGCTGTTGAGGTGTGGGAATTCTTTTATATCTTGCATAATAATCTGTTATCAAACATATGGCTTGCAAATATTTTCTTCCACCTTTAGTTTGCCTTTTCACATCGTTGATTGTTTGCTGTGCCAAAGCTTTTAGGTGTAATGTAATCCATTTGTCTATTTCTTGGTTGTTTCCTGAGCTTTTGGTGTTATATCCAAGTCATTGCCAAAGCCAATGTCAAGAAGCCTTTTCCCTATTTTCTTCCAGGAGTTTTACAGTTTTAGGTCTTATGTTAAGTCTTTTGTCCATTTTGAGCTTATTTTTGTGTATGATATAAGGGTCCACTTTCAATCTTTTGCATATGGATATCCAGTTTTCCCAGCACCACTTATTGAAGAGATTATCCTTTCCCCATACATATAATATATATGTTCTTAGCACTCTTGTTGAAATCAGTTGAATGTTTATTCATGGATTTATTTCTGAGATCTCTATTCTGTTCCATTGACCTATATGTCTGTCTTTTATGCCTGTAACCATACTTTTAAAATTATTTTAGCTTTGTAATATATTGAAATCAGGAGGTATTACGTGTCCAGCTTTGTTTTTCTTGCTCAAATAACGTGAATAGACATTTCTCCAAAGAAGACATACAGATGGCCAACAGGTACATGAAAATATACATCAGCAATCTTCAGGGAAATGCAAAACGAAACCACAATTAGTTATCACCTCACACCTGTTAGTATGGCTATTATCAAAAACAAAAGATAACAGGTACTAACGAAGATGTGGAATAAAAGGAACCCTTATACAATGTTGGCATAAACAGTGAATTGGTGCAGTCACTATGTAAAACAGTATGGAGGTTCCTCAAAAAATTTAAAAAAATAGAATTTCCACATGACCCAGTAATCACACTTCAGGGTATATATCCAAAAGTTTTGAAATCTGGGTCTTGAAGAGATGTCTGCACTCCCATGTTCATTACAGCACTATTTACAATAGCCAAGTTATGGAAACAATGTGAATGTCTGTCAATCAATGAATGGTTAAAGAAAATTTGGCAGTTATATACATTAGAATATTATTCAGTCTTAAAAAAACAAACAAATCCTATTATTTGTGAAAACATGGATTAACCTAAGGTAGGTCAAACACAGAAGGACAAACAACACAGAATTCTACTTACAGGAAGAATCTGAAATAGTCGAACATATAGAAACAAAGTAAAATGGTAATTACCAGTGACTAGACGTGGGGACTAGGGAGGAGGCACTGGTCAAAAGGTAAAAATTTCAGTTATGCAAAATGAAGATGTCCTAGAAAACTGCTGTACAACATAGTGCCTATGGTTAACAATACTATATTTTATATTTATATAAACAAAACATATATTTTGGTCCCAGGGCAAGGTGCCTCCCAGAAATTTGCATAAACAGACAAATATAGAGAAGTGATTCTATGAAGTTTACCAAGAGAGACGCCAGGAGCAGATGCCCACTGCTGGAGCCAGTACCTGTGGGAACACTTAAACTGTGATTGATGAGTTGATGGAGGCTCAATCTGGATAAGCTTGAGAGTTAAAATCTCTGGAGTCCCATTCTTAGCAAGGCCCCAAGTTTCACCTTCAGGAGCCCCACCAGGGTCTTGGGTGAATATTGGAGAAAATTCCCCCTCATGTCTCCAATAGCAAGAGGGGAAAATTAGCTCTTTTTAAATACAGCCACAGTATTCTATTCTCCTTAAAAAAAAAAAAAAAAAAAAAAAAAAACCTGCTCTCAAAGAATACGATCTTGCCAGAGCCTAACCAACTTCTGTTTTACCAGAGGCTAACCAAGTGGAAAGCAAAAGCTCAATTCCTGGCCCATCTAGCTTTGCTCTCTCATCTAAGAGGGAAAAAATAGTGAAGCATTTGTGAAGGCCACAACCCTGGGGAACAGGCTCACTAAAGATTTTGATCGAATTACAGGATTATAGAATGCTTCCCCTTCCTCCACACCTTACTGTCACATCAGTCAGGCTCCTCTGTAGAAACAGGGGACTACACCTGAAAGAACTAGAAGCTTCATTCTCTATTTAAAAAAGGAGTATCTAAGAAAACAAAAGAGACAACAGAGGAGACAAATACAAGGACACTGAAGGAGATGTTAGTCTCTGACACCTAAACTACAGGAAAAATTAAACACAGTCTAACTCCTATCCAGATAAACATAAGACCTCACACTAAAGGCCTATTTGTCTCAGTTCCTCTTACCTGATATATCATGTCTGGCTATCAACAAAAAATTACAAGGCGTGCTGGTGACCTAAATGGGAAGGAAATCCAAGAAAGAGGGGATATATGTATATGTATAGCTGATTCATGCTATCATGAGGCATGCTAAAAGACAAAAGCAATCTGAAGAGACAAAGTTAACTTCAGAACCAGACTCAGATACAGCATTATCAGACCAGGAGTTTGAAACAGCTATGATTAATGCTCTGAGGGCTGTAATGGAAAAAGTGGACAGCATACAAGAACAGACGATTAATGTAAGCAGAGAGATGGAAATCCTAAGAAATTTTCATTCTTATGGTAATTAAAATATCTATACTCCTAAATCAAGAAATGGGTCATTAGTTAAGGCATCTTATGCACTGAGATTATTTATCAAGATTTTTTTCAGACACAGAAACACCTACTTAGACTGTTCTTGATGCAGTTCCTCATAGAAGAGCCTCGCGTGTCTCCCAAAGAAGAATATCATATATTTTCACCTGCTAATAATGATGGCAAAGCATAAGTGATAAGATTAAATCATCCCTTGTACCCACAGAAAAAGGAAGTGGTCATGGAAATTGAGACAGAAATGATCATCAATAAGCTAATGTGTCAGGTTCAAGTTCTATATGGGTAGGAACCTTAGGTGTTCTATTCACTACTGAAAACCTGAGGAAACTCTGTACAGTACTTTAATTTCATCTGTTGTACCATACCTTCTTACCAAGTATGCCTTCAGGTTAATCCACAAGACACTCAAAAATGCTTTCATTTTCACGTAACATAATCAGCACTTTTAGCTGTAGACTCTCTCTGACTCCGAAAAATGGAACTTCCATTTCCTGATTCAATGAAATGGAGTCCCTTCTATGTGCCAAGCATCACAGGGGAGTGCCAGTAATAGAAAGGTGAAAAGATTTGGCCCCTCCATTCAACAAGATTATAGTCTAGAAAAACCTTGTTCAGAGAATCCAGTCATGAACACTAATTATGTGATAATGAGAAACTAGATCAACTATGAGAGAACCAATAATCCATTAGCTACAATCACATCTGTGGCAAGTGAAGTCCTATGCAGGGAGCAATTTCCAAGGAACTTAGAGGACATGGGGAAAAGTAGGAGACTCAAAATAGACTTTATCAACAGTCTAACTGCCTAGAAATATCTAACAATTTTCTTTCTTTAAATCCAATCTTTAACCCTCAGTTGATAAATCTCAACATTTCTGAAAGGGAGCCCCCAATTGACAAAAATTCCTCTTCAATATAATTAGGGACTTCCAAGTCAATTTCAAGGGCCAGCCACGTGTCACACTCCAAAACAGTAATATTGCTATATCCAATCAGAATAATTTTTTTCTTTTGGTTTTTTGCACAATGCCAACCATGTATAATTAACCATGTAAAACAAATTGCTGTCAGATTTGCTCAATGCAATTTTGTATTTATTGCATTTAGCCATTATTCCTCATCTAATTTGTAATGACAACATTAATTGAGTGAAACCATGTGCCTGGCACTTTTCTAAGCATTTTATACAAATTTATCTCATACAATCTTTATGATGAATCTATGAGGTAGAATTTTATTTGAGTTAGGAAAATGGAGTACAAGGAAATTAAATCATTTGTGCAACATCATACAATGGTCATGTGCGGTAGAATGGCCAAACTTCTAAGACTGTGCTTTAAATATTTATTTAACTTTTAATAGATATTATACACTTCTGTTAAGGTTACATAAAATACAACTGACAAATACACTTAGCAAGAACTGTAAAGGGTCTGAATTTGACCTTACTTGAAGCTAACAAGAGAATCTGCCACATTTTCATAGATGCTGTTGGAAATCACAAGATTTTTGGATCAGAGACAAAGAACAGTATATTACTTGAGCAAAAACAGTAGTCAGAGTATCACCATTTTTACACTGTTCCCTGAGCTCTAAATCCCACAGAGCCATGTGAAGAGGGCCAGATGATGCTTGTACTTGCAATGGGTTGCATTATAGGAGATAAACCCTGAGCTTAGGAAACTTGACTCTTTTAAAATGGGTAGGCAGAAAGCATGCCTGCCTGTCCTTTGCTCTCAAGCAAGACACTGTATCATCCAAGGACATCCACTATACAAACATCTTTGAAAAGATAGCCTGGAACAAAGGGAAGTCAGTGCCTCACAAGACTTGCAGAAATGTAAAACACCTATGAAGAGTTTCCTCCCACCAACTCCTATTCCTAAGATATGAACTTATTTCTTTTTTGTGATAAATCTGTGTTCCCTGAAAGGAAATTCCATATGGAAGATACTACAATTTATCTCCTTCTTCCCATTATTCCATTCTATGTCATAGTAAACAAATCCCCTAGATTTCAGAGGACACATAGATTTCCAAAATATATTTCCCAACTCTCTTGCAAGTAGATTTGACCACATGGCAAATGTCTAGCCCATTATATTCCAATAGACATATAATTCAAACCATGTATGTAATTTAAAATTTTCCATTAGCTATATTTTTAAAGTAAAAAGAAATATATGAGAGTAATTTTAAAGATGTTTTAATCCAGTATATCCAAAATAGTATCATTATAACATGCAAGCAATATAAAAGTACTAAGGATATATTTTACATTATTTTTTCATACAAAGTCTTCAAAGTCCATTGTGTTTTAAACTTACAACATATCTCAATTTGATATTGAGCTATATTTCACATCCTCAATAGCCATCTGTGTCTAGGGGCTATTGTACTGGACAGCACACATGTAGCCAATAAGATTTGGAGGAAATGTGTGCAATTTCCAAGCTGTATCCTTAAGGGGAGAAGAATGCCTCATCTATTCTGCTGCTTTGATGCGGTAATGATGACAAACAGCATTAGACATAACAGGACAACAGGATAAGAGATGGCTGGATTTTGGGGGAACAATGGAGCATGTAAACAATGACCTGCTATCTACACTGTTATCAGAGAGAAAAAGAAACATTGCTTTCGTCACTCTTTGTTGTCTCTAATAGCAATTAAAAATATATAAATTGTTTCTTATTAATTTATGTATTCTCATTACCAAATGGAATGTAAGTCTGAAAATGTTTATTGAGGTAAGATGTGAGGGTAGAGCAATGATCCAAATTACAAGATCATCTTAAAAATGAATATATAGTGGCTGAGAGTCACACTCAGAAGTGGATGCTGACTGAGATCAATTTCTCATTAACATTCCAGAAGTGGACAGTTCAGAAATTCTGTGTATATAAAAAAGTATTTTTAGAAGCAGTAATGTAGTTAGCCCTTTCCTAAATATATAAATAACACAGGATAGTGTTTAATCCCTTGCTAGTCTATAAATATAGGCATTAGTTATTCAAATTAGTGAAAAAAGTTATATCATACTGGGGCTGGTATGGTCTAGAAAGAATTACACTGGGACTTGAGTTAGATCCTGGAGAACAGGTAGGATTTAGTTGAACACATAATTCTCAATTATATATATATTCTTTTTTTTAAACATCTATATTGAGTATAATTGCTTTACAATGTTGTGTTAGTTTCTGCTGTATAACAAAGTGAATCAGCTATATGCATACGTATATCCCCATATCCCCTTCCTCTTGCGTCTCCCTCCCACCCTCCTTACTCCACCCCTCTAGGTGGTTGCAAAGCACCGAGCTGATCTCCCTGTGCCATGCAGCTGCTTCCCAGTAGCTATCTATTTTACATTTGGTAGCATATAAGTAAGTCAATGTTACTCTCTCACGTTGTTCCAGCTTACCCTTCCCCCTCCCCGTGTCCTCAAGTCCATTCTCTATGTCTGTGTCTTTATTCCTGTCCTGCTCCTGACAAAGGATTAATCTCCAAAATATATAAGCAGCTCATGCAGCTCAATATCAAAATAACAAACAACCCAATCCAAAAATGGGCAGAAGACCTAAATGACATTTCCCCAAAGAAGATATACAGATTGCCAACAGACACATGAAAAGATGCTCAACATCACTAATCATTAGAGAAATGCAAATCAAAACTACAATGAGGTATCACCTCACACCAGTCAGAATGGCCATCATCAAAAAATCTACAAACAATAAATGCTGGAGAGGGTATGGAGAAAAGGGAACCCTCTTGCACTGTTGGTGGGAATGTAAATTGATACAGCCACTATGGAGAACAGTATGGAGGTTCCTTAAAAAACTAAAAATAGAACTACCATATGGCCCAGCAATCCCACTACTGGGCATATACCCTGAGAAAACTATATATATATTCTTATTTAGAGAGTGTGATATTTTCTCTTAGCCCTATATTTTGAACAGTACATCAATCTAGAGCTTGTTTTCTGTCTTAAAATGGTCCTAACCCCTGGTCTCTACCACTAGGTGCTTGTTTTACTTTGTTGCTACTGATGAGAAAAATTGTGCATGATCTAGAAAAGTAGTATATGCCCACTGTAGGAAACAGAAAGTTTAGAAAATTACAAAGTAACGTGAAAAAAAATCACCTGTAATCTCACCTTTAAAACAATCACTATTAATGTTTTGCCTTTTATTCTACTAGTAAATTTTTGAATTATTTTTCTCTTTGCATATTTTCATTGGGATCACACTTTATCTAAAGTTTTGTATATAGTGATGTGTACACTAAATGTTATATTATGGGCATTTTCACTCCATTGGAAACTTTTACTAAATATATACTAAATATTATTTTTACTGGCTATATAAGACACAATCAAATGGATGCAGGGTCACCTAGTTAATCATTTTTCTTATGTTGGACATTTGCACTCATTTTTATTGTTCATTCTCATAACTGACTTTTGTTAAGTTTATGCAAGCAGTATTTGTCTAAATCTCTGACTGTCTCCTTGGGTTTTATTTCTAGGAAATTTACTCAACCAACTATTCTCAAGGATTTTGACATATATTGCCAATTATACTGCCAGAAATACACTTAAACAATAATGTATACAAATGATCAATTTCTCTGTTCACCAATTAGGTGTCATTCTTTTCTTAATTATTTGTCGGTCGAACATTTTTTAATTACACAAGTAATATAATATATGCATGAAAAAAGTACAAACAAAAGAGAGATAAAATATCCATTATCTCTACCTCCAGAAGTAACATTGTGAGTTAACAAAATGCATGTTACTTTCTATCCTGAATGGCCATTCAACATAATAAACATCTTTCCATGTAAAAAATATCATTTGATTTTATTTTGTAAGTACATAGTAGTTTATTGCATAGATGTTATAATTTATTTAGTATATTATGGGACATTTACTTCCAAATCTGCTATTGTATAAATGTGCAAAATAGACATCCTTGTATATGTATGGTTTGTGCACACATTTATACTAAATTTGAGTAGTAGAATTATTATATTAACAATTATAAACTTCTTGAAATATTTTGATAATTATCACTAAAATGTCTTTCAAAAAAGTTATGTCAATTTGTGCTTCAAACTTCAGTAACTGAAATCTTCGTTTTGCCCATAACTTACCTATTCGATAGGCAAAAGTAGTATTTCATTGATTATGTAAGTTGTATTGCTTTGATTAGTAGTGTTGAATAAGTGTCTCTTTGTGTATTGAGACTGTATTCCATGATATATAGAAGCTGCATTTCAAGAATTCAAGTTCCTTAAACATTTTCTATACACACAGAAGTTAAAAATGTCTTCCTCAGGGAATCTTTAGGGTTCAGCCCCATGCAAATGTTTACTTTCTTTTTTAGATTAAATGCTTCCTCAAGTCAACAGATAAATGACTTTTGATGTAGACCCTTACATTAGCCATCATATTCATCTCTTGGTTTTCCATTTGAATTTAGAACATCCAATACAGTTGCTTCTCAATAAAACTTAGTCCTTGTTGTTGTTTTTTTTTGTTGTTGTTGTTGATCATCAACTTCAGTTTTGTTTTCCTTCCTGGGAACAGAGGATATTCTGCCAGCAAAAACACAAAGGGCTTGCAATTAAGCACACCACTTAAAATGTGCCCATGGGTTAGTAAAAAGCAGCTTGAAGTTTGTTCTACTTTAAATACTACATCCATGTAATAGTGGATTGTACCCAGAATGACACTGGCGACTGACAGGCTCATATCCTAGAGAAGCATGACATATAAAGTGAATCTGGGGTTCTACACAAGTTGGGGTAATTGCTTTTCTGATAGTTTCTTGTTACTCAGAAGTAAATTTTAAAAGTACAGTTTCTGAACAACTATGAAGTCAGGATCAGAGACGAGCACATGAAAAGAAATGAAAATTAGCAAAAGTGCAGTTCCATGCTGCTAAGTCAGGTGCAGATGTCAATATGTGGTTCAGTGTGGAGCCTTCAGGGACCAGAAGGAAATTTAATTATATTCTATCAATGATTCTGCTAATAGCTTTTATTCTCTCACAGCATGTGTTGCCATAAATGACACATGTCAGTCAACTTAGCACTGTAGAAATATCCCAAAAGCTAATGAAAGAAAGAGGCTAAACTTCAGTTTTTAAGGACAGGGCAAAGTGTTTGGACACTGTAACCTGTGAGAGATATATAGAGAGCTTTCATTTGGCCCAGATCCATGGGGTGTGAAAAGCATTAAAATCAAAGAGCTCTTGTTGCTCTTTATGAAATGAGTTAGTCATTTCGAGCCAATTCCTCATGGACAGATGTTCAGACAACTGTTGCTTTGGTTACTGTTAACAAAGAGGTTTTTGGAAAGTGAATCAAATCTATATGAAATATATAATCATTGTATTAGAAGGTACTTGCACCAGATCATGAGAATACACTTAGTAATGCTGTATTACACTTTGAGATTATAGAGGTGATCCTTCATCTCTGTGTTTTTGGACCAATGGAAGCAACTACAGAGTTTAACATTTATTAGGAAGTCAAAGAAAGCTTTGAATCTATTTCCATTTTCTGGCACCAATGCATTTTAGATCTCCAAGAAAGTGCATACCTAATTAAAGGAAAAAATCAATAAAAATAGATTTGGCAACTTCCCTTGACAATATGTTCCAGAATATTAAAAACTGGGTTAAAATATTTTAAGTTTATTCAAGATTCATGCTCTATAGTGTAAGATATTTTCCCTTTTCTTCTTTTAGTTATAGCGTAAATAATTAGCTATGAATCTGTGTAGACTATTATTAAATGACTCATCTTTTTTTTAATCCTATCTTTATATAATTTGCCAGTTTTAATTTGTGATTAATTGAGATTTACAAAGTCCTGTTCATTTTAATGCTATGACTGGAAATAATCAACCATTTGCTTTAGTGTTTTTTTGCTTTAGGCTATTGTGCTATTCAAGAAAATTGATTTGCATGTGCAAATCAGAGGTGTCTAAACGTGATTTATTTTATAAAGATTAGTGATTAGATTTATAGGTTTTGAATATTAATGACAAAATTATTTAGACCATTTATCTTAGTTGGTGGTGCTGGTTGAACGGTATATAGGAACCCTCTGTATTCTCTTTGCAACTTTTCTGTAAACCTAAAATTATTCCAAATGAAAAGTTTATTTACATAGTAATATGGGAATCCATTTTAGTAATTACTTATGGATTTGTAGAACTCTACATCTAAAAAGAATTTTAAAGATGAGGTGATGATTGATCATGATTATGATGATGACTCAGTGATGACTAATACTGAGTAGGTGTGTGTGCCTAGTACTGAGCAACACTTTTTAAAAATGCTTTATCTCGTTTGCATACATTATCCTTTTTTCTATTTTATAACAACTGCCTTATTGAAGGACAGCAGCAAGATGATGGGAGACTTGCTGCTTCCTTACTGATTAACATAATCTTCAACCCAAGCCTAAATTTTTATGTAATTTTTTAGAAATTAAATATATTCTTTTATTAAGGGAAAGTCTCACTAGATAAATGCGAATACTTGATTTGATGTATTTAACAAAGTACTAGTTAAAGAAATGTGCTTTTTCATGCATATTAAAAGTATGTAAAAGATACCAGAGATTTAGTTTTCCACGACTGCAGGAAGAGAAGTAAAACACTAAATGATGAAAGTTAAAAGATGTCATAAACTGTAGAGTGATTTCAGTTACCACTGAATAATGCCATTTTTTTTTAAGGGGAAAGATTATAAATGTAAACATGGATCTATAGTATTACCGTTGAGTTTTTTAAAACAGAGCAATACATACATCCTTCAGTTCTGCTGTCTGCTTAAGAGGTATAAAAACATAGTTTTAACCGGTAGCTTTCAAACTTGTCTTAGTCTCAGAACTCTTCCTGCAAAAGCTCAGTAGAGATGTGGAATGTCTCTGGTTGATTCAGCATGATGTTCTAGAACTCTGTGTCTCTATCCTTCTCTTCTCTCCCAGGAGCACTTGGATGAGGGCACAGTTTGGGTATAGTTTGAAAGCCACTGCTTAAATAGTTGAGATATAGACTGTGGTTCTATTCTTGGACGGAATGAGAGAGCAAAGACTTCATTCAGTTTTTCTACAGTGGAGCTTTAGTGATTTTTTTCTTGTTATTAAAGAAACTTTCAATTGCAAAAATGTAAAGTCTCTATTGAAGAAAATAGAGAATTTTTTTCCTGTCTCACTAGGCTAATAGGTCTCAAGATATGGCTGGCTCCAAAGCCGGAGGCAGTGGTTTTAATTGCATCATCAAGGAGCTAGTTTTTTTCTGTCTCTTAATTCTGCCTTTGTCTATGCGCTTCTATCCTCAGTTACCACGGGATGGCCTCCTGCATGGTCACAGTATGATTACAGCTTCTCCCTAGCCAGTGTTTACTGAGTTTTAGTCCATGCTTAAGAACAAGAGTACCATTCTAAATATTTCTCTAAGAAAATTCCTTCAATTCATTGGGACATGAACCCAATTGGTGCATTGATGCATTAATTGACTTACATATAGGTCACAGGCTTTAACTTTGAACCAGATAAAAAGCTTCACTTTAGGCGTGGGAGCTGAATTTGGGGGTGAGGGTTGTTTCCAGAAGAAACCAAGGTAGAGTTAACAGAAGAATGAAGAATAAATATGAGAAAACAAAAAATAGCAGATGCTTACTACTTCTCCCAAAATTGATGGAGTTAATTCATTTCTTTCTAAAACTGTCCTGAGTTTCTACTGTGCTAGTTCTGTGTTAGTTGGAAAAATGCATAAGGTAGTTCCTGTCTACGTGTTGCCTGTATCTAAACAGAGCAAACTCACACAAATCCATAAAAATCTATACTCCACTAGCTATCTTTCTGCTCAATTCACTATGTTTTTTTTTTTGTTTTTTTTTTTTTTTTTTTTTTTGCGGTACACGGGCCTCTCACTGTTGTGGCCTCTCCCGCCGCGGAGCACAGGCTCCGGACGCACAGGCTCAGCGGCCATGGCTCACGGGCCCAGCCGCTCCGCGGCATGTGGGATCTTCCCGGACCGGGGCACGAACCCGCGTCCCCTGCATCGGCAGACGGACTCTCAACCACTGCGCCACCAGGGAAGCCCACTATGTATATTTTTAATAGAATGTATGCATTCCCTAAATATTTGAAGCTGAAAAAACTTCTCACTATCATCTCCCATTTCCACACATTCCAGTGTTATTGGCAGAAAGCCTCACATGACTTCGGATTCACCTTGTGGTGTGCTAGCCAGATTCAGTAAGAAATGAAGAAAAAGTTGTACATTCAATTCCATGTGTTGAGCATTAGATTTGTTGCAAATTCTAACCAAATACCTGTTTCCAGTTAGGCTGAAAGAAACTTCTGAGAAATTACATGAACCTTTCCCTTATTTAATATTCAAGTATAAAAAGTGCATGATGATGAATAACTTTTGTATAAATAAAAAGATATAAATCATAAGATGGCAAAGGCTCTATACAAGTCTATTCTAAGGAAAATGGTAAATATACCTATTTATGAATCGAGGTAATATGAAACATAAACCATATGACAGATTGATAGAAAAATTAAATGAGGACTTCAATGGAGTATTAAAAAGTCAGTACTGTTTCAAAAACAAATAAGCATGTGATGCTTCTCTTTAAAATGCCATCTAACATCATTATGAGACTCAATTTTTACTATCTAAATAGGAAAAAGCAATTAACAAGAAGGGAATTTATAGAAAGGATAAATAATAGAAGCAATGGAGTAATTGTCATAAGATTTGCACATAGTAACATGCAAAACGTTTAAAGTTTAGTGCAAAATGTACATGAAAAACAACAGAGGAAAAATGTAATATTATGTGATCTCATATGTGATAAGCAAACCTAAATGTGAATCCCTTCATAAAGTCTTTATTTGTAAATTATTTTATAACCTCTTCTTAAAGGAAGCAAAATGGTTAAACAGGAGACCTTCATAGAAAATAACAAAAAAGGACAAGGATGTATATGCAAATAGGAGACCCTGTTGTGTGTTCTCTTGCCAGTCAAGCTGGAGCAAGGTATGAAAATGTGATGAATTGCCGTGGCATGCTGCCAAATCACAGGGTGCCTAGAGGAGAGACACATTGCACAGACAGAGACATGGTATGGTCAGGTAATACATAAATGAGTGCAGATATTTGGCACAGAGTGTTAGAGACAGAGTAACTTTTTTAGCTTGGGGAAAACTAAGAGGAGAAAAAATTATAGCAATAATAGTATACCTTTTTTACATCTTGAAAGATAACATCTGAACTTTGTGTGGTTGCAGTGTGATTGAGAGTTTTCCATGGATAGTACAGATGTCAGCCCAGTAAGGTGTGGACAAGGAGTCTTCCAAGCCTTAACTGCATAAAGGGAAGTTACATACGTGTCCTTACCCTGCCTTCTGCCTATTTCATGGCTTCTTCAATTCTGTTGACTAGCTGGGCAAAGTCTGTACTATCCACATGCAGATATCTTCACTTCCATGCTTTCGTCCGATGCACAATCCAGGCTCTCACAGCTTCTGAACTCTCTTTTTCCAATTTCTCTTTCTTCTCCCTTCTTTGGCTCTGCATATTCGTAAATAGAACTCTAAGGATTTTACTTTTCCCAGCCCCAGCTGAGTTGTGGACATCTTGAGTCTCTGATATAAAGAAATTATCATTTCAGTTTTCATTTGTTTGGTCTAAAAACACGGTGGCACAGACAGGACACAGATTAACAAGCATCAACAAAGCAGGATTGGTCGCAAATTGGACCAACAGAGAAGTCAGTTCTTTAGCACCACATGAGAACTTCTCTATTTCCAAGTAGAAGATATTGGAAGGTAATTAACAAAGTGCCCTGTCCCACTGACTATGGATAGGAAAGGGTGATGGGAAGAAAGAACTCAGGGCTAAGGGGTGGTCTCTTTTGGAATGGCAGGGCTTAGAAATGGTACAGAAATTTCTCATTCAAGACAGATGGTACTGTCAAAACCAAGACAGTAGGCAGAGCAAAGAACTGATAAGAAACTAAAAGCCACAAGTCCAGAAGGTTTGCCAGTGGAAGAGGCTGATACAATCTGAATTTAACTCAAAGTGCCTCATTGTCCTTGTATAAGTTATATTCATTTGTGGAAACTAGCCCAATAGCTAAAAGTAATTAACAAGGAATCCCAGTTTTTACCTAGATAATTAAAGGAGATTCACATCAGAATCAATTAGATACTTTTCAGAATTACCTTTATTCTCACCCTAAATTGTCTTTCATCCTTGTAGTAGTTCCAAAGGCTTCACTCAAGCCTATTCCTACATATTGTACCCGCTCCTGCCTCTTCAGCCAGCAAGGCTTTTCTCTTTTCCTCCTGCCTTTTTTTATGATTATTTTTATTATGTAGCTTGACAGATGTTCCTGCTTCTGTTCCTTTTCTTTCTATTTCATTTACTACCGCATTCTTGACAAACAGTAGCTGTTCCAGAAAAGCCAGCAGTATGAATTTCTTATTGGTAGTTATTATTATTATTAATCTCTTTCCCACTATCTCTCCTCTGCCTCTATCAATTCTATTCTGTGTTATAAAAACCTCAAACTGAGCTCACAAAAGTAATACTCTTTTTTTTTTAACATCTTTATTGGAATATAATTGCTTTACAATGGTGTGTTAGTTTCTGCGTTATAACAGAGTGAATCAGTTATACATATACATATATTCCCATATCTCTTCCCTCTTTTAGAGTACTGGGGAAGGTAAGAAGCTGAGTGAGTGTGCTTACCAAATTATTTTAGAGAGCTGGTGGTGGAGAGAGAGGAAAAGAGGTTCCTCCACTTATCCTGCCATTCTGGTGTTATAACAAGTTCATGGAGTCCAAAACTTAGAGCTAGGGGAACAAGCACAAGCTAAAGAGGGAAGTAGATAGTAGGGAAGAGTCTACCTAGAAGGCAGACATTTCAGATAGTTTCTTTTATGAGCCAGTTTGTGTCTGAGGAAGTGAGGCATGAGGTAGATCAATTCCACAATGTCAGAGGTAGATTAGATTTACTACCTGAATAACACTTCAGAGCAATATACCCAGAAGTGAATCCCCCAAACTACCAATACCATGAAACGTTATGGGGGAAAAGAAGTTTAGTAGTCAATTTTTGAAAACGTTCATCTCCAGTTTACTCACAAGACACGACTGCATATTAAATACTCTTAGAATTTTGCCGAAACAAGAAAACCTGCTTAAATTTGTTTATTTGAGTGCTTTCCAAGCTCACTGGGTGAAGAACCTATTTTCTTATAGGGTGTTTTCTGTCTAACAGTGAACTGGGTTGCTTTTCCAAAGGCAAGTAAGTGCATATGCAAAGGGATACCTGACTTATTTGGAAAACATATGCTGATATCTAAGCTCACTTATGAGCTGTATAGCAGCTTCGGCAAAAATCCATTCGTTGCTCCAGTGCAGCCCCACTTGCTATCAAGTGACTTAATTACTGCAAACTAAAAGAAGAATTCTCTTCTTTTAATGTAGAGTTGTTTCTAGTCAGACCTTTAATGACTTTCCAAACAATAATGTTTGGCAAAGAGAAAGGTTGTCAGTCAAGCAGAACCATAAACATTTGTGTTTGTTTAGAATAAACTTCCCTATTTAATTAAATATATAGATATACCAGGAAAATTCCATGTCACTGGAAATTCTATTGGAAGAATGTCAGATCTTCCAGAAACAGTGTGTGCCATCTGAGAAAGCCAAAGTTTCTCTTTTATTTTTTATGTTATTGTTTTCTAAATGCATGTGTCTTAACTTCTCACCTTCAGATTTCAGAATAATTAAAGCTGTTCTTTACTGTCAAGGGTATAAAAAATACATTTTAAATGTGTAGGAGTAGGGTTATGAAAGGAAGTCTTACTAAAGAGTAGAATGTCAAAGTTTTCATATTATGCAAAACCCTGTCATTTTCAGTCTGTTTTGAAAAATATTTTTGCCTCATTTTATAGCAAGACTCTGATAAAACAATGGCAGTATACTCTCAATTGTTCACTAGTCTAAAACTAGATCATTAGCATGAATATTAGACATGATTAAATACTGCAGAATAATTATTTTGTCCTAGGCCACATAATATCCTGTGTCTTTTCTCTTAAAATCATTCCAAACCTTTTTTTAGATCTCTAAAAATTTAAGAACTGAAATACTGAGATTCAAAAAATTATAGAAACATATAAATGTGTGTATGTATATATATATATATATATATACACACAAATATTTCTCTGAAAAAACTACAGTGACTTTTCAAAATGATCTGATACTTTATAAGCTGGGAGAACAGTTATCCTTACATTATATTAATCTTTATAAAACTATATTAATCTTTATCTATAATTCCAAAGACAGGAGAAATTACTATGGGTTAGAGATATTGACTAGAGCATTCATAACTCTCTCCCCAATAATATTATCAAATAGTTAAAATAGCATAGTATGGTAATAATTTAAACAGTTTTTATGACCATCAAATGAGTAGGTTCTCTTAGGTTGGAAAAGTAACATATCATTAATAATTGTTAGGAACTTGTGTCTTAGCAATTCAACCCTATTTCACAGAGAATAACTATCACAACTATATCCATAAGCAATATCAATGTAATCTTTATTGTACATATGTATTTATTAATTTGTATAATATGTGTGACCAATAGGAAAAC
Source organism: Neophocaena asiaeorientalis asiaeorientalis (assembly GCF_003031525.2). Taxonomy (NCBI): domain Eukaryota; kingdom Metazoa; phylum Chordata; class Mammalia; order Artiodactyla; family Phocoenidae; genus Neophocaena; species Neophocaena asiaeorientalis. The sequence goes on along the minus strand of NW_020174013.1, from coordinate 13,847,074 downwards.
CTTACTGAATATCAAATAGATTTCTATTATTATTTCCATTTCTTTCAAGACATGACACCATATTATAAAAATAAACTGGAAAGAAAATTCTGATATAGGGGAATTATTTGTAATAAGATTTTTTTTCTGTTTCCATTGAAAAAAAAATCCAAGTATCAGATCTTTGTTACTTGAATTAAAATTCATTTGATTGTATTAGTTAATCCTGCTAAAATGGGATGGAAAGTTATGGCTCCATGGTGCGGGCAGATCTCTGTAATGACTAGTTTTAATGGGAACGTTTCTTTTTTATTCCTGGGGCATGTCATTGTCATGGACTTTTGACTGACTTTACTGATTTCCACCTGTGACATTTAGTGACTCAAAAATAATCATTATACATAAGGGCACAGGAGGTAGAATATAGTTATTGTTTTTTCTTTTAATCTCACTGTCTCTGGTCTTGGAGCTCATATTCACCCTTATGAAATATTTCAGAGAAAAATAGCTCAGAAAGACCCCTAGACTAGCATCAGAGGCCATGTCTGTAGCAATTAAGCACTTCTATGTGCCAAAGATGTGCAATAAGCTGGAACAGTAGCTGAACAAATTAGTCCTCTACTATGTTTACCCTGCTGCACTCAAATGACTACACATTTCTTACATTCAGCAGCACCAGATGAGTCTGTAGTCCTAATCTTACTTGTTACTCAGGCTCACAGTTCCTCATCTTCACCTTATCCAGTAGCACTGCCAGTCTTCAAGCGAGTGCACCTGAGGTAACCTTGTTTCTCTCCAAGGTTTTTATTAGACACTTCAAGGTTCCAAATCTTCCTCTCAGCTGGGCTTTCTTGACCTTCACCTGTAGTTTAAGCCAGTTCCAATTCCTGGGACCAGTAATAGAGTCAAGAAGAAAAATTAAGCAATTTAAGGCACTCTGCATAAACATTCTCTTCCTGCCCTGACAGTATCCTACTGAAAAATGGGCTTTCACTTTCTTTGTATCCGTGTCATTGCACACATTAGAGCCTACTTTTGGTAGCTAGATTTGGAAGTTGTTCGTACATCAGTCTCATTCTTGGTATCCCACCTATTACTTTGATCCTACTAGGTCTAAATCTCTGTCTTGCTTTTCTCACTTACTTCAAGACCAGGCACTGAAGTCTCAGTTTCACAGTTAAGTCTGCTATTTTCTGGCAGTCTGACCTGGTGCTGAGTTGTATGGCTGGAGTTCAGTTACTTAGCTTTTCATATAAACTTTTCATGTAAACTTTGCTTTTGTGTTTTATTTAAGTGTTAGAATAGACTCTTCCCCTTAATCTTAGGGACCTTTTCCAAGACGTTATAATAACTATATCTGCTAGATACTACCTACTACCTACTACCTGCTCGATTTCTTTTTTTGTTGTTGTTGTTGTTATTTTTTTTTATTGGAGTATAGTTGCTTTACAATGTTGTTTTAGTTTCTGCTGTACAAATGAAGTGAATCAGCTATATGTATACCTATATCCCCTCCCTCTTGGACCTCCCTCCCACCCCCCATCCCACCCATCTAGGTCATCACAGAGCACAGAGCTGAGCTCCCTGTATACCTGTTGGACTTCACTTCTGCCAAAATGTGATTCTGCATGCATGTCCTCCAATCCATGCATAGAGTTCCAGATTTTGCTGATGTTAGTATTGAATGGGGATAAAACAAGAGCTCAATTACCCAATTCAAAGTGAAGTGTATAAAATTTATGAGAAATGGTTAAATGAAAATTACCAAACCAGAATGCTTTTCTTCATATTTTAATACAGTTAGCCCAATTGATGTTTGAAGTTTCATTACACAACTACAAACACCAGCTGCTTTCCTGTCAGGAACCTACCAAATATGCCAAGACAAGATTGGAATTTGAGATTTCCTATCACCATAGAATTATGTAATTGGAAAGGACCAAGGTCCATCTGGTCTAGTCACCTGCACACTTGGATATCAATTCTGAAATCACTACACGCAACTTGTTCTTAAAGTTTCCAAGGACGGAGGTGCTACAAAGTTGATACCATACTTGAGAGCAAGTAATTATTCTTAAAGTTAAAAAAAAATCACTCTCACGTAGCAATGGTCCCCTAATTCCTAAAATGTTTGCTGACTTTAGAATTGCTTCATCTTTTGTGGACATAAAATATATCTTCCCTGTCATCAGTCTTGAATACTTGGTGTCATCACTCTGATTTCTTCTCTTCTAGAGATTACAACTTTGACATTTTCTACTGTGAACTTTTCCCATGATTTTTTATATAAATATCTTTTATGTTTCGCTAAAAGCCAATACTAATGTGGAGTAAATGCACCTGATGGAATAATGTACTCTGCTTCCCCATCTCATTCTGCCCAATAGCAAGGATCATGTCAAACTAGAATAGGTCTTGTTTTCCTCCAATTAACTTACCAAAAAAATGACAGTAACTGTGAACATATGCTTTTTCCAGAGCTGATGCTATGATTCTTAAACTTGAAGAAATAAAAAAATAATTGTTCAGGCTAGCCTAGGGGATGAACCCGTCATAAACTCAGATTAAAGAGTAAATTTGAAATATAGCAGCGATGTTTACCAAAGTCAGCTTATAAACAAGTGGCATTAGGCAGAAATTGCAACCTACACCCTGAAGTCATTGAAAAATGAATGCCAATGGGAAATAGCCTATGAAGGTATTTGTCTTTTAACATGTAATACTAAAGACATCATTTTGCTATTGCAATTTTAGGGGGAAAAAAGCCTAGAGACATTTCAGAAGGTCTTATTCCTTGAACTGCTACTTAGAGACAGCACTTGGGAGCTAAAATAAATCATCACCACAATAAACTAATTTTCTTGATTGAGCATCCACCCAGACTGCTGAGGCAAAAGTCAGTCACTTGTACTATTGCTATTGCCATCTGTTTCATTATTTCTCAAAGCAGGAATGATTGTTGATTAATGTGCCCTATGCAAATTCATCCACTTTACAAGTAGTGACCTACAATTACTCATGCAAAACTATCTGTTGAAGCAATGAGGCAGTCGATCAATGCCAATAAAGCACCATTAACGATTTTGGCCAGCCTTTTTTTATAGAATAGGTAATATTTTTTCAGCCACTGGGGCTATATTAGTCAAGTAGAGCTACTCAGTTATAAAGTGTTGAATGATGATTTTTTAAAGACATTCTTCTGACTTTCCATACAGGATTCATGGTGCAAAGGGATGTATAGCCCCTTTAGAAATTAACCATGTGATTTGAAATTATTAAAGTTTTTCTGTTTTATGCTTCCATTAATTCCCTTAATTTTCCCTTAAAAATTTATAATTCTCTGTATTGTTACAACTGAATCACTTATAACTGAATCACTTTGCTGTACACCTGAAACTAATACAACATTGTAAACCAACTATACTACAATTGAAACAAAAAGAATGTGACCACCCCCAAAAAAGAAAAGGCTAGTGGTCCTAACCCAATAAAGTGAATTCCTTTTAATGCTCTTACACACTTTTTTCAGATTCAACCAATATTTACTGTGCAAAAAAAAAAAAAAAATTTACTGTGCTTCCTGTTCTTCTGGCATCATGTTAGATGGACATTTCTACATATATTATCTAACAACAAAGATTCAAGATGGGTGTCATTTTTCCATATTTCACAAATGAAGAATCTGAGACTAGAAAACATATATTCCAAAACACATACATAATAAGTGGTACAGTCATGATTTAAAATGAGTAACAATTTTAAAAAATGAATTTTAAGAAAATAATAAAAGAACTTTTCTTACATCAGATAGTCAAGATTTAGACCTGAATCTCACAACATAAAGTAACATAGTCTTTCCATTAAACCACCCTATACCTGTCAAACTGGTATAATATTGAAATATTTAAAAGCAATCACACTTATTTAAACATACTTTTAAAAGTATAACAAGGAGATAAAAGAATGAACATGAATAAAAGAGATGAACAGAGCAACGAAGGTTTTTTATTTTACTCTTACGTCTATTATTCAAATGGCACATGCAACTTAATCATTTGGCCACTATGTCTTAGATTGCTTTCTAAGAATTTACATAAATATTTCATTTATCCAATTAATTGGGTCCTTGCCTATCTGCTACTGGTTGACTTTGAAATAGAGGGAAAACCCGTCTATCTTGTGTGAGCAATTAGCTCTATTTTAATCTATTTTTTCCTCACAGTTTTTGTTTGAGTGTCATTTATTTTAAATGGTAATTATAGAATGATTAGACATGTCTTATTAACAAAGCTCCCGTCCCCCAAAATCACCCCTTTCTTGGAGCATTGTCTTGAAATGCAGTATCGGGCAGAAATCTGAGGTTTCCACATGAAAGCACTGATTAAGTTGACGTTAATAGCAAACATGTGACTAATGTTTTGACAGTGAATTTTAAGTTAATTAATAATGATAGACCACTTCAAAACATTTCCTGGCATGAGACAAGACTTTTCTCTTTTCCTTTTTTAAACTACCTGTAGATATTTAGGAACTCTTTGAAGAGTTAATCAATTCAGCTTATTCTAACTGTTGTTTGAGATCTCTTTAAAGGTAAGACGTTTTAAATAAAAACAAACAAAACCATTTCTATAGAATACATATATGCTTTAATTTGAGATTGTCTTGTTTCTGCACTTTTTTTTCTTTTCAGTACATATTTTTCTCATGTGTTGCATAAATTTCCCCAAAGAATTTGTTGAGCTGTAAAACATTTATTAGATTCCAGTAATTGCCAATAAAATGCCATAAGAAATTACAGCTCTATTAAAGATTATTTTATTAGTCAGTCCCTTGTCAAATAAGTTATATAAGGTCATATCACAATATTTTAAACTTCTTGGACATTCACTCAATAAGATTTAAATGTAAATGAGAAAATGGAGATAAGCAAAGTCCATTTCTAGTTGTCTAAAAACCTAGGGCTATGATTTGTCCCACCTTCAAGGTAAATGCTTCCCAAGATCACAAACCTGATGCTTTGATGAAAGAGTTGCAAATCCCAAATTAGATTCTATTTCTCACATGGGAATATGCTTGTATAGAATATTTATATTGCATCTTCTGTGATTTAATAAAACAATCTTCCTATCTTTCTATTCCCTTGGGATATTCTTCAACACATAATGATTTCCATGAAATCATTTTCATCCATGGTGACATCATTCAGAGTTTTCTTTATTGAAATTAATATAAAGAGATGATATTTTTCTCTGCCTCTTGAGGAAAAGGAATAAAATTGTAAGTGAGTGATGACACTCTTCTAATCTCTCACCTGTCTTACTGCGTTATCTCACTCCCTCTCTGTGCTCTTATGTACTATGACAACTGTGCATAAAATCAAGGTATAGACGTGTGTGTGTGTGTGTGTTTTGTTCTTACCACCCTTTCACAATATTACTTTCCAAGGGATGGGTAATCGAAGCTTATAAATCAAATTACAAAGCCTGTGTTGATATCCTGTGGCTTTATATACCCTATATAGAAAGGCATTTTAAACATTTTCTCAATTCACCTCAAAAGAATGCTTATATTGACAACCCACTAAAAAATTACTAATGATCACAAAACAATTAGAAAATTAAAAGATTTGTAAATATTATGAACATTAAAGAATTAATTTACTAATTATCCCAAGGAATTTATTAATACCTAAAGCTATAGGCTTACTTCCGTAATATATAAACTAAAAAGCAGCCCTTTATGGTTCCTGCTTCCCTCTGTTAAAATTGCTTTCACTAATTAATTTTTATTTAACCTTTCTAGTGAATAAATCAATTCATCTTAAGAATTTGTTTTCACAAATCAGTTTAATGCTTCATGGTTAGATAATTTTAGAACTACAGGAAAACAAATCCTGACTAGTGGAGACTATGAGCCATAAGTTTTCAGGGGTTTTTAAATTATTATTAAACACAAACTACCACCACTTCAACAAACCACATTTCAATGTTGTGATTATCTTAAGACACTTGAATTGACCAATCATTTATTCATCCATTCAGTAAATATTTGTTTTCCATCTACCATGAGTCAGGGACTTAACTAGGCATGGGGCCATTGCAGTAAATAAAACAGATGTCCCTACCCTCTTAGAGTTTAATTTATATTCTACTGTGTGAGATGAATATTAAACAAATAAATATGTCATTAATAAGTGTTATGAAGACAACTAAAATAAGTTAAGGGGATTGAAAATGAGAAGGGTATTGTTTTGTAGTTAAGAAGAATTTTCTTAGGGATTGATATTTGAACTGAGTCTTGAAGGAAGTGATTGAGTCCGGTGTTCATTTGGTAGGAAAAGAAGTGTTTCAGGCAAAGGGAAGAACAAATGCAGACTATGACTGATCTGGGAGCATACTGAACATGTTCCAAGAACCTCACGGTGTGGCTGGAACCCAGTGAATAGGAGAGAGAGATTGAAGAAGTGAAGTAAGAGAGGGGCCCTCGGTTTATATTGGTCAGGTTTTCATAGGATACATTTTATTTTGAGTGAAATGGGAAACTGTTGGAGAGTTTTGAGCAGTGAAGTCACACTATCTGATATTTTTAGAGATATTCAAACTGCTGTTGGAGAGGAGACTGAAGGAGGATATATGTGGAAATAAGGAGGTGCAGTGACTGTGGTCTGGGTGGCCTCGGTGTGAAGTGCTAGTGGCTTATACCAGATTGTTAGCAGAGAAGGGTGAGACGCATGAATTTGGAATATAGGATATTTTGAATGTGGAGCAAACAGGATTATACTGATGGATTGACTGGATTTGAGATGTAAAAGAAAAGAATCAGTGATGAGTCTATATTGGACCTGACCAACTGGATGGATGATGGTGCCAACTGAGGAGACAGGACTACTGAAAGAAAAGCAGGTTGTGAGTTACAGAGAATCAGGAGTTCTTTTTCAGACATACTAATTTTGAGATGCCTATTCAAGTGTACACATCAAATAGGCAGGTAGATATTTACTTTTGAACTTTCTGGAAAAGTTTGGCACTGATGATTTTTTCACTAATGTACCCTTTTATTTTTATTTTTTTCTGGCTGTATTGAGATATAATTGACATATAACAGTGTATAAGTTTAAGGTGTACAATGTGGTGATTTGATACACATATATATTAAAAATACTGGGTTGGCCAAAATGTTCATTCGGTTTTAAGTAAAAGTAAAAGGTCTTTCATTTTCACCAAGAACATTTTTGAACAACGTATTCACTAATGGAACAAACTTTTTGGCCAACCCAATATTTACCGCAATAAGGTTAGTTAACACAAACTGCACCTCACATAATTACCATTTTGTTGTTATTTTTATGGAGAGAATATTAAAGCTCTACTCTCATAGCAATTTTCAATTATACAGTACAGTATTGTTAACTACAGTCATCATGCTATACCTTAGATCCCCAGAAAGTATTCATCTTATAACTGAAAGTTTGTACACTGGCCAGTATCTCCCCCATTTCCTCTACCCCTTAGCCCTTGCAAACACCATTCTACCCTCTGTTTCTGAATTCAATGTTCTTATACTCCACATATACGTGAGATCATACAATGTTTGTATTTCTGTGACTTATTTCATTTAGCATAATGCCCCCCAGGTCCATCCATGTTGTTGCAAATGGCATGGTTTCCTATTTTTAATGGAGATATATATATATATATATCACATTCTCTTTATCTATATCCAACGGACATTTAAGTTGTTTCCAGGTCTTGGCTATCGTGAATGTTGCAATTAACTTGACAGTGCAGATATCTCTGTGAGAGAGTGATTTCATTTCCTTTGAATATATACCTAGAACTGGGGTTGCTGGATCATATGGTAGTTCTATTTTTAACTTTTTGAGGAACCTTCATACTGTTTTTGATAGAGGCTATACTAATTTTCATCTCCACCAACAGTGCACCACGATTCTCTTTTCTTCACATCCATGCCAGCATTTATCTCTTGTCTTTTTGATGACAGCCATTCTAACAGGTGTGAGGTGATATCTCACTGGGGTTTTGATATGTATTTCTCTGATAATTAGTGATACTGACCATTTCATGTACTTGTTGGCCATTCGTATTTCCTTTCTGGAAAAAAATGTCTGTCCACGTCCTCTGCCCATTTTTTAATGTCAGATTGGTTTTTTGCTATAGAGTTGTGTGAGTTCCTTATATATTTTGGATATTAACCCCTTATCAGATTGATGGTTCGCAAACATTTTCTTCCATTCCACAGGTGTTTTTTCATTCTGCCGATTGTTTCTTTTGCTGTACAGAAGCTTTTTAGTTTGATGTAGTCCCACTTGTTGATTTCTGCTTTTGTTAATTGTGCTTTTGGTGTCAAATCCAAAAACTTACCGAAAACAATTTCAAGGAGTTTTTTCTTTGTTTTCTTTCTGGAGTATTGCGATAGCAGGTCTTACATTTACGTCTTTAATGCAGTTCAAGATAATTTTTCTTCAAGATAGGGGGCGACATTTATTCTTTTGCATGGAATATGTAGTTTTCCCAGCAGCACTTATTAAAGAGGCTATTCTTTTCCCACTGAGTATTCTTGACTCCCTTGTCAAATATTAGTTGACCATATACATGTGGGTTTATTTCTGGGCTCTTGATTTTATTCCATCAGTGTATGTATCTGTTTTGTGTCATCCCATGCTTGAGATTTAAATTTAGCTGTCATTAGCATATAGCTGACATTTAAAATCATTAGCCTGAAAACTAGTCTACAGTGTTGTTTCAAATTACTGAAAACAAAGACAAGAGGTATTAGAATAACCCTTATTTATTGAACAGAATTATGTTGTGTTTTTGTGAAATGGTAAAATATATATATATTTTTTCCTAGTTGAATACATGTCCTAATCACAATATTAAATAATGATATTAAGTATTTGCTATGTGCCAATGTTCTAAGATATATATCTATATCTTAGGATATAGTATTATAATATGCTATATATTATATATTATATATATATAATTAAAATACACTTTTTAAATCCTCACACCAAACCTGTGAGATAACCAGCATTATTCACATTCCACTGTAGATAAGGAAAACTTAATTCAGAGATAGGTAAATTAACTCACTCAAATTAATACAGCTGTTATGTGCTCAGTCAGAATTTGAAGCCAAGGTGTCCAGCTGCAGAGGTGACATTCTTATTCACTTTGTTGTACTGCTTTTCTAATATTAAATAAGAAAAGAAGTCAATATATTGGAGTCTGTTTATGTATACAGTTATAATATTTTAAATCTATGAAATAATAAATTAGTTTTATTAATCTAAACTTATGTTGACTCAAAGAAATAATTTTATATAGAGGTTTATGAGAATATTTAACTTAATATAGCACTTCATAAAAACAATCTAGTAGATTTAGAATTTGCAAAGGTAGACAAATAATATGCTGTTAGCCTTATTGAGATCTTATATTTATGTGATGAGCTGTCACTATTATTTCGTAGTCAGGAGTGACTATATGTTTAAGAAAATAAAGCCATTTTAACAATATTCCTGCTAAAAATGTGTTTGTCCCACCATTTTACTCCCTCTCCTTGCCTTTCATAGCGCCACCTTTCAGGGGTGGTGGGTCTCAGCTTCTAAGTCCAGGTCAGGGCTGTTCTCGTGGGTAGATATGGCTTTTCCATAGATCACCCTTCAGAGACAGAGGTGTGAGGAAACAGGAATTTTCTTTTCATCTACTTTGAAAATAGCTTCTGAAAACATCCTTAAGCCTCTAGTTTATGAAAAGTTGGTATTTTCTATGAAAGTTGTAGGTGGGTCAAACAGAAATTTCCTGTCCCTAGGAACATGACTCTTTTTTTTTCCTTCCCTGGGAGTGACTATTTTCTCCTGAGGCACTGAAATATGCCCCTCGAGGGCAGAGTCCATGTTCCATACTGTTTTGCATTCTAGACATGATACTCATGGGAAGAATATATGGATATTCAACATACCTTTTGACTTTAATATTACACAGAATTCAGTTCTACTCTCTCTCACCTGCATTTTCTTACTTTTACTTAGATTTGTATTCGTAGATTGTTAAAAGTTCCTTCTTATTGTCATTATAATTGTAGTAACCTAAATATTCAAATCATATTATTATTTCTAAATTATTTCCTGAACCTACCACTGTTGAAGTTAAAGGCCATCTCACCAATGACTTCAAGTGTACTCATCGACAAAGCAGAGGATGCTTCAGTTATTGCCTCTGCAATGAGGTCCTCAGGATCATATGAAAATGAGTGCTTTGAAGAGGCACTATTCCAAATAGTCTTTAAAAACAGGCAGATGTTTTGTAAGGTAGTCAGTAAAGTACTTCCACGTTTAAGTAAGAAGAACTTATGAAAAGGCATTAACACAGGAGATATAGGTATCCATTATTTCTCACATGAAACAATAGTGTATGCAAGCCAAAATGGTCTGGCAATAAAATCAAAATTACTATTTTTTAATCTGGCCTCTTTAAATTCATTTCAATCCTATTTTCCTTATTAATACAAATCTTCTTAGCTGTGCACCTTCCACAGACCCTCAGTTTATGTAGCTTTTTTATTGACCTAGGTTACTACTCATGCAGTAAAAATCAATTGACTGTATTGTTAATTTTTCTCTTCCCTTTTATTTTTGTTATCTAGATGTAATTGACATGTAACATTATACATATTAGTTTCTGGTGTACAGCATAATGATTTGATATTTGTATAAATTGTGAAACGACCACCACAATAAGTCTAGTTAACATCAATCACAATACATAGTTACAAAAATTTTTTTCTTGTTATGAAAACTTCTAAGATTTACTCTCTTAGCAAATTCAAATATCCAGTACAGCATTACCAACTATAGTCACTGTGCTGCACATTTTACCCCCATGATTTATTTACTTTATAGCTAGAAGTTTGTACTTTTTATCCCCTTCACCCTTTAATAGTAATTAAAATTATTATTTTAATCAAAACATCCTGATCCATTTTCCTACGCTTTCAGAAAGGGTCATAGATGATTAGGAAGAATGAATAGAAGAACAAATTTGTGAAGAAAGGAGAAGAGTGAAATATAGGCAAGGAAATGTGGATGGTGATAACCAAAATTCAATTCTATTTAACAAATAATTTGGGTATCAATTGTGTTCAGAACAATGAACTAAATGTTAGAAAGAGATATAAAAATGAATGCAAATAAGTCCTGCCCTCAAGAAGCCACAACAATGACCAACTTATAAATAATTCAAAATAAAAAAACGTTGATCATAATTTAGGTAAAATATTTAAGCGATTAGTAGGTAATGAGGGAAGGATCCAAATAATCCTATTTCCTATCTAATTCCCTATGCCTCTAAGTTGTACAGAAGAGAATGGGATTAATTCTCCTTGGGAGAGTCAGGAGGGCTCTATGATACAGAATTTATGCAAGAATTTCAATATTGACCTAAGAAAATCCTTATATTATTTTCTAACATTTCATTATGAAAATATTCAAACATATAGAAAAGTTGAAAGAATTGTGCAGTGAACATATATCTATCCATCCATCTATCCCTCTATCATCCATCAGTCCATTTTATTATTCCTTGATACTATTGAAAGTAAGTTGCATGTACTTCACCACTAAGTGTTCAATATATATATCAATAACTAGAATTCAATATTTGCTTACTTTTTTCATGTAAAATTACCGATACTGAGATGTACAAATTCTAAGTATATCATCTGATGAGTTTTGACAAGTGCATACGCTGGTTTAACAAAGATGCCTATCAAGATACAGAACATAGTCCTCAGCCTAGAAAAATCCCTGAGGCTCTTTCTCTTCTTAACTTCACTATTCTGGTGTGTGTACAATGGTACCTCATTGTGGCTTTAGTTTGCATTTCCCCAATGACAAATGATGTTGAGTACCTTTTCACTGCTTATGGCCCATTTGTATACCTTCCCTTGTGGAATATCTGATTATTTCATACTCTATTAAAGTAATATCTGTTCAATAAAACTTAGGACCTGAAGAAATACCCAAGCCATCTGAGAGCAATAATTATTTTATGTCACTAATAAGAGTTTCATTAAAATTGTGGTATAAAAATTAATAGGATGTTTTCCCTATTGAAATATGATAAAGTGGTTACCGACATATTTATCTGAATAACTTTCTCAAAAACTGAATTACTCAATTTATCTCTTCTTGTAGGTTAAAACTCCTTCTCTGGGTTGAAGGTGGCTAGAAATTTAATGGGTTTTAGAGTTAGGCCTGCGTTCCAGGATTCTAATTCTGTCTCAGAGACTTACTATGTAAGGAATTCCCTTAGAAATATGGGGATAATAATACTTTTTGACACAGTACATTTCAGGATTAAAATTTAATAATACATTTTAGAAATCTTAACACAGTGGCTAACACATTGCATTCACCTATTACATGTTGATTTTTATTTGTCACATAATCAAATGTTACCTAAAAGTATTGATATATTAGCCCCTGAAATTTCCACCAAAATTTTAATAATCTAGCACAAATGTTCACAGAATATCCTGGTTTGTGTTCTGTTGAGTATCTCAGGACAGGTATTATCAATTTAATTTGCCACCTCAAATCCAGTGCCCAGCAAAGTGTCTGGTAGAGAGTAAGAAAATTTAAAAATTTTGCAAAGTACAAAATAAATAAGAATGCAGAAATTTCTCCAAACTTTAACCAGATTCTCAAAATTCATGGTATCTCCCTCTCTTTCCAGATATGCATTCATTGAACAAGCATTTATTGAGCGCTAACTGTGTATCATGCCCTGCTCTAGCAACTTAAAGAAGATGGAATAGGTCCTTACTCTCATACATTTTACATTAATGGAGCAAGAAAAGAAATAAACAAGTTAGCTAATTAATTTGAAAAAATAGCAGGTAGTGACAAATGCTGTAAAGAAAATAAAGTGAGAGCTCTGTTAGGGAGTGGTTATGTGTATTAACTTTCCTTCTTTATGGTTTTGTGCAAAGTAAAAGTAACATCCCAACTCTTTGCCACTTAAATATTAGAAAATGTATTACTTTTAGCCAAGAAAAATAAAGCAGGCATTCTGCATGATACTCCTTGAAGGCCTAGCTGATGGTTTGGTAGACAATCCGGGTCTGTACAAACGCTTTTGTCTATTCAGGGAAATAACTATGGATCTGGCAACTGGTGCTCAGAATACAGCTAAAAAAGGGACATCAAGGAAAGCTGATCTGCTGATGGTGAAACATCAATATTTTCTCCCTGAGCAAGATTCCAGTCTCTTTCTTTCTTTGTAGTCATTTCAGAGATTTTGCAGGTTAGGAAGGTTGCCACTCAAAGTGGCTTCTGGTCAGTGAATCCAAGTATAGGTTACAGTTGTCCCTCTAATCATTAGTGAGTAAAGCTCGTGACTGAACATCAGCGCAAAGGAAAAATCTAGGATTGCCTGCCTCACTGAAATGCTGGTCATCGTTTTGTTTGTAATAATTGGGGATACAGAGGAATTGTGTTTTTGTAATGAAGTAGTAATTAAGCAGTTATGGGTGCACTGCAGTCACACTTGCCGGTGTTTGAATTCTGGTGTTGAAACTCACTAGCTGTGTGACCATGGATTAGTTACTTGTCTTACATCAAATTCCCTGGGCAACAGATTCTAAGACAGTTTTGCATACCCGAGATGTATTGGGTTGTGCTCTCAGGAACAACTGCTGCTAGCAGTGAGAGAAATAGAATTGAGCGGAGGGAGAGGTTGAACTGGGATGCACTTGAAACAGAGGCTCTAGCCACTGATGTCATGGGCGCTCTAAGAGCTAGGAAGGCTCTTCAGCAAACCTAAGAGCTACGCAGTTGTCTGTATTGGTGGAGCAGCTGAAGTCATCCACCCGGGGTTCAGGCAATTGTTTAGAACTTAGTCTAACCAAAGGCATTTTGGAGAATGAGTATTTCATCACTGACATTGTTTAGAATTGCAGGTGCATGGTGATAATAAGACCAAATTGATTTTTAGTAACTTTTTTAAAAATTTATTTTTCTCTACGGACAGTGCATCCCTTTATTGCATGCAGCTGGGGTGGACTATTTCTACCACCCTGCCCTTGGAACACCACGTCATAACTCTTGGATTCATTGGGAGTAGCTCAGCTACATACTTCATTACCAGTGTACTGTCGATAAAACTGAGGCACTGAGGAGTTAAGTAGCTTGCTTAGATTCCATAGCTAATCAGTTGTGGTGCTGGCATTTGAATAAGCATGACTTACATGTAAAGCCTGTGAGCTCAAGCTGTACTTTCTCAACCCTTGCAGAGGTACCATGAGGGTTTAAAGCAACAGCTACATATAAATAACCTGAAATTTTATGAAAACAGTTCTTATATATTTTGGTCTCATGATCCCTTTACACTCTTAAAAATTATTGAGGACTTCAGTGAGCTTTTACTCTCACAGGTAAATATCTATCAACATTTACTGTGATTGAAAATGAAAAAAACAATTCAAATATTTATTTATAAATTCATTTAAAATAACATTAGTAATTGCATATTTTATAAAATGGGTATATTTTCAAAACAAAAAAATCTAGTGGAAAGAGTAGCTTAATATCTGTCTTAATAGAAAAATAAATTCTCATTTCTGCTTCTGCACTCAATCTGTTAAAATGTATTATTTTGGTTGAAGTAAATTAAAAACATATACATATATGTATATATACATACTTTACATGCATTTGCATACATATATATATATATATATATACATACTATGTATAATATATACATGCTCACACACACATATCTAAAATAATGACTTTGGGCTTCCCTGGTGGCACAGTGGTTAAGAATCCGCCTGCCGGGCTTCCCTGGTGGCGCAGTGGTTGAGAGTCTGCCTGCCGATGCAGGGGACATGGGTTTGTGCCCCGGTCTGGGAAGATCCCACATGCCGCGGAGCGGCTGGGCCCGTGAGCCATGGCCGCTGAGCCTGTGTGTCCAGAGCCCGTGCTCCGCAACACGAGAGGCCAGAACAGTGAATGGCCCGCGTACCGCAAAAAAAAAAAAAAGAATCCGCCTGCCAATGCAGGGGACACGGGTTCAAGCCCTGGTTCGGGAAGATGCCACATGCTGCGGGGAAACTAAGCCCATGCGCCACAGCTACTGAGCCTGCGCTCTAGAGCCCGCGAGCCACAACTACTGAACCCGCATGCCACAACTCCTGAAGCCCACGCGCCTAGAGCCCGTGCTCCGCAGCAAGAGAAGCCACTGCAATGAGAAGCCTGAGCACCTCAATGAAGAGTAGCCCCTGCTCGCCACAGCTAGAGAAAGCCTGCGCGCAGCAACGAAGACCCAATGCAGCCAAAAATAAATAAATAAAATAAATAAATTTATAAAATAACGACTTTCCCCAAATATTAATTTGTATATTCTATGATATGGTATTACTATTACGAAAAGGAGTTTGTGAATTTTCAGCTTGTCTCTTTGTACATAAGACCAATAGTAAAGTGAAAACATCCCTGGACAAGCATTCAAAAGACTTGTGTTCTATGCATCTTCACCATATATTTAGCTGTCCTTAGTAAGTAATTTCAGTTCTCTCACTCTTTGTTGACTCACCTAAAAACTTGGGATAATAATTCTAGCCCCAATGATCTTACAGTTATTGTGAGCATTAAATGCAAACGTGAGTATAAAATATGTTTTTAAATTATTATGCAGAATTATTGTGACTACACTGTGCTCATTATAGTTATTATTAGAAATGGCACCTTCTAAAAATATAGGCATCATTAATAATATCATCTTATTTAGAATTCCTGAAAATAAGCAATGAAGAGCAAGCCTCTTAACTGAGCACTTATTTTCCCTTCCACATTTTTATCTTCTTTTGTATTCTTGGGTTAATTAAGTCTCATCTCCTCATCTTTTCAGTAACTCAAGGCTAAGTCCCATCTTCAAATTCACCCCTCCACTCTTACCACCTATTCATCTGCAGTCTTATTGTTTAACATGTTCACCTTTTGTTCATTACTTTGGCTATGGAATCTTCAATCAAATCCTCAATAGCTCTTGCCTAGACCATTTCAATTGTCTCCTAGATGATAGGTCTTCCTGCATTTGTGTTTCAGTGTTTCCAACCAGTGTTCACGTACCCCAAGATTGTATTACTAAACCCAAGCAGGAGCAGTTCACTTTTCTAGTTTAAAAAATTTGAATGTTTTCCCACTGCCTACAGTATAATACCTAAACTCCTTGCAGGAGGGTCATAATCCTATATGAACTTGCTTCAGCCTATCATTAAATGCTCATTGCCCCATACATCTTGATTCCTAGCTCCAAAAGACTATTTGGCATTTTAAGAATATACCATTCATTTTTTAACACCTTTATCATTTTGCTCATCTCTAAAATGCCCTTAACCCAGTTCTCCACCACTCTCCCAAAAAGGTCTCTGATTATCACTGTCATTCTCATCCAAACTCAGTGCAAATATCCAAATATTCATAATCTCTGATTCTTCAGGCAAAATTAATTGCTCCCTACTGTGCTGTCCCAGAGCAATTTGTTTCCACCTTTGTTATTTAACATACACATACTTATCAGCAATCTACTAAATGCACACATACATACTTCTCAACAATCTACCAAATATTAGGTTATGTGTAGGATTTTAAATGATTGTATATGAAATCTATGCTCAAATATCTCATGAAATGACATTATTTTGTTTTATCTTGTTTTCAGTTTAGATTATAAGCAATGTGACAGCATAGATTGAGACTCAGTTATCTTTATTTCCCCTGAAGTATGTAACACAATGCCTTACACAGATATCAGTGATTCCAAATAAATGTTGATTTTGTTTGAATTTATAAAGACTCAGGCCGGGGCAGAGGAATTGCACAAAGCCACTATGCCTTTAGGTGGCTCCTTTTGCCAAGAAAATCTTGTCATAAAGATCTATATACTTTTTGACAAGGCTTCCCAATATCCTATTACTCTTTCTTTTGCTTTCTTTGAAAGAAGACTCAGTATACAACTTTCTTTTCTGTACTTTTCTTCTATTTCAAAGGGAAAAAAATCTCTGAAATGTGATTATAAAAATAGGATGCTTTTGCTTGAGTTCTATTGTTCCTGTTTTCACTCCATTGACAACTAAAATTTCTAACCTAAGAACTATGCATATAGCTGTACATCCAACTACCTTGTTAAAATATTAACAAGATTTAATATATTTATATATATATATGAGATTTGCGAGGGCATGATTTTAACCATTAAGTATACTGTTTAAAGAATTTCAAATGAGTTTGTCTGAAAAACTGGTTAGTCAGTCAAGAATTATATTAAGTTGTGATTTAAATGAATGAAGTATTTTATATTTCAACATAATAAAAAGTTCGAAGAATAGTTAGGAACCGGCATGGTGGCTTTATGATGCCATCAATAACAAGGCAGTTTCTGCTCCACCATTTAGCATATGATTATCACCTCCCACTCTGAGATGGCTATTCTACCTCCAGGTATCATGTCTGTATTCAAATCAGGAAAGGGGGAAAGGTCATAAAGTTAGAAGGCATATGCCAACTGAGTTAGTCCCTCTTGAAGGACACCCAACAATGCCAAGTTATATAGCTCATTAGATCTGTGTCTCAATGGCCATCTTTATCTAGAAGGGAAGCAAGGAAAATAATTTTTTTGTGGCAGCAGTGATGGGCTTTACCTTAATTTATTTTGTGATAGAGGGGACAAGCCAGTTGTTAGCATGGGTTTTGTGAGCCAAACCAAAGTATTGCTAAGTAGTTGGAGTAATAATCTTTCAAAAACTGTGCTTGTTCTGTTTTTCAGTGAAAATGACAGTGTTACCAAAAATCAGTTAATTGATAAGAGTAGTTCTTTTATTAGTCATAAAATCCTTTGCGTTTCCTAAAAGAAAGATGTGTATTTTAAAAATATAGGTAGCCAAATATGCATATTATATAATTAACACAAATTGATCACACACCTCAAAATTTGTGATATAGTCTCAAACACAGTAATTAAAATTTGAATTTATAGCTATATTTACTTATGTTTTTCATAAGTACATTTGGTTGAGAAAATTTTATACTTGATTTGGAAGATGAGCAACTGAAAGCCGCATATTTTCAACATCAGTGACTATAGCCAGCTGCTTTGGTTTATATCCTGACCCTAATGTCATTAGCAATCTACTAAAAGCAGTTTAATATTGTTAAAATCATTAATCATTCAGTATTTTATGGAAGTAATCTTAATTGCAGATTTGGTCATTATAAACCTCAGAAAAGAAAGGAAAAAATTCACTCCAAGCCTCTAAGCACAAGAAGTGTTAGATATAAATTTTTTTTTCCCAGTAAATACTGAAAATTTTAAGTGAAAAGCAGTATAGTGCAGTGAAGAAAGAATACTCTGTACCAAAGAAAGATCAATTGATTGATAACTACCTATTATTTACCCACTTGTTCATTAAACGGAATAAATAAAATAGATAAAAAGAAGTATTTACAATTTTGTTTGAGACATTCAATAACACATACAAAGCAATAGAGAACACAATCATCTTTATATTCAAATGGTAAATTTAGATCACAGAATTTTCCAACTGGAAAAGACTTCTGAGATAAACAAATCAATCCCCATGAATTAGTCAGGGCATTTAATGCTGGCTCCTATAGCAAATAACTGCAAAACACAGTGCCTGATAAAACACAGATTTATACCACTCTTGTCAAAGACCAAGGTGTTTAGAGGGCAGGAGGTGGGATTTGCTCTATGAAGTTATACAAGAATCTGGGCTCCTTTGATCTAGATGTTTATCCATCCCGTAAGGCCACAGAATTCCTGGTTGACTTCTTTGTTTCTAGCTGGTCAAATAATAAGTATAGAAGGGTTAGGCCTGGAAGGGGTATACGATACTCTACTTATATTCCATTGACCATATGTGGGACCCCATCTAAGTATTTCCTCTGCCTAAAAATCTCTTGCATTCCCTCTTGGCCTGGTTAACTGAATCTCATCTTCAACATCTCAGCGCAAGCTCCACTTTACTCAGGAAATCCTTCCCTGACAACTGTAAGAGAAATATCTCTGTTTTAGACTTTCATAGCAAGGAATACATCTCTTTATTAGCACTGTCCCAGATAAAATTTTAGATTATCTGGTTAATGTCTGCATCCCTTACTTTATTCTAAGATAATGTGGATAGGGATTGTATCCATTTTTGTTTATCTCTATGGTCTAACATCATACCTGGCCTAGGGAAAGTGTTTAATAAGAACCTGTTGAGAGAATGAATGAATAAAAGCATGTATGAATGAATACATGAATAGATCCATGAAGTAAAATGTCTGTGCGTACATGTTTATCAAATGGTGAAACTGAAGCCCAGTAATACTCAGTTTCAGTGCATTAGCTCCATATTCTTTTATTGGGTTCTGTTTATAGATTAAACTTTATCTTCATGGCTTTATGCACTTTAGGTATGATGCATCATTGAACCCATCTAGATACTAATTTACAGATTTTGAAAGAAAACTGTATGACCCCATTGGAATGGATGATTACATGTTTTAATATGTATATTATATTCACATTATTATATTATTAATATTATGTACAATATATACTATATAATTTATATAATAATAATAGATATGTTATCACTATTGTATATATATCACTGTCATAGCAGAAAATTTTAAAAGCTATATGAATGCATAGAAATGGTCTGGTACCTTAACAATATGGCATTAAATTGGCATTGTAACTGTATTTGGCCAGAGCTGAAATGTAGAAGATGAATCAGGCAATAACAGCAAGTAATTGCAGATACAGATTTAAAGGAAAAACTCACTTCCTGGGGGGAGATGGGGAATGGGATAATAGCAAATGTTGAACCAAAATCATTCTTAAGATTCAGACTTATATGGGCGTGCATGGTAAACAAGGATAGGAGTCTGAATGAGGGAAAACAAATATCAAGAAAGGACTCAGGTATCCTAAGGCGTACATACATCACAAGAAAATATTCCATCCCAAAATAAGTCTCAGTCATAACAGGGCACAAGACAGTAACAATGCTGGGTATAGGTTGGTGACTGTTACTTTTGCTTTTAACAGCTTTATTGAGGTATGATTGATATACAATAAACTTGCCATATTTAAAGTATAAAAGTTGGTAAGTTTTGACATATGTATCCATGAAACCATAATCAAAATCAAAATAATGAACACATATATCAAACTCAAAAGTTTCTTTGTGCACTTTTGTTATTCCTCCCTCTCATCTCATAACCCCATCCTACAGTGGTAACAGGTGACCACTCATCTTCCTTCCATCACAGTACATCAGTTTGCATTTGTTAGAATGTTATATAAATAGAATTACCGAGTATATACTTCGTCTCTTTTTTTAACAGGGTAGAGGAAGGATCTGGCTTGTTTTGTTCACAGTAATTGAGATTCATACATCTATCCATAATTTATTCCTTTTTAATGGTTGGATAGCATTTTATAGTACAGATATATCAAAATATATTTACTTGTTGATATATATATACACATCAGTATTTGAGTTTGATTCCAGTTTGGGTCTATGGACATTTCTTTATAAGTCTTTGTATCTAAGAGTGGAATGGCTACCCCATATGGTATATGCAGTCCTTAAATCAGGTAATGTTTGTCCTCAAAATTTATCCTCATTTCCAAAGTTCTTTTGGACAATTAGGTCTTTTGAATATCCACATGAATATGTCCTAATTTCCATTTTGATTTCTTCTTTAAACCATGGTTTTTCTAAAAATGTGCCATTTAATTTTCATATATTTGAATTTTTTCCAGAAATCTTTCTATTATTGATTTATAATATAATTCCATTGTGCTCAGAAAACATACTTTGTATGACTTGAATTCTTGCATCATTTCAATTTAAATAGCACTTGTTTTATGGTCTTTTCATATTTTATAGAATATGGCCTACCTTGGTAAATGTTCTTGGAAATTAATGTATATTCTACTACTGTTAGGTGGCAGGATCTATACATATCAATTAGGTCAAGTTGGTTGACATCTACTTTTTTCCTTGCATATTTTCTGCCTACTTGTTCTGTTATCAGGAGAGGGGAGCTGAAATCTCCAACCATCAGAGTGGATTTATCTATTTCTCCTTGCAGTTATATCAGTTTCACTTCATGTATTTTGAAACCCTAATAGTTGTGTGCATAAACATTCAGGATTTTAAGCCCTTCTGATAAATCCCCCCTTAATCATTATGATATGATCTTTTTGTTTCTGGTAATCATCCTTGCTCTGAAATTTAATTTGTCTTAAATTAATATAAACACTCCAACTTTCTTTTCATTAGTGTTGTACTTCCATTTTATTTTTTTGCTTTTAACTGATTTTTGTGTTTATATTTAAAATGTGTTTATTATAGGTAGCATATAGTTGGATGTTGCTATTTAACCCTGCCTGATAATTTCTGCCTTTTACATGACCATTTATATCTAATACGATTATTAATATGGTTAGATTTAAATATACCACCTATTTTGTTTCTAATTGTTCTGTTTTTGTTCTATTTTTCATCTTTCTGCCTTATTTACCTCAATTGCACATTTTTAATTATTTATTTCAGATTTATTGAGGTATAGTTGACATACAAAATTGTAAGATATTTGAAGTGTACATCATGGCGATTTGATATACATACATCTTGTAAAAGGATCTCCCCTGTCTAGTTAATTAACACGTCTGTCACCTCACAGCATATTTAGGTTTTTTGGGGAGGAGAGGGGGACATTTAAGGTCTACTCTCAGAAAATTTCAATTATACAATACAGTATTATCAACTATAGCCACCATGTTTTATATTAGATTTTTCAGGCCTAATTAATTTTTTTAGGCTTTATTAATGTTGTAGCTGAAAGTTTTATAAACTTTTACCAACATATCCTAATTTTTATCTCCCTTGTTGACTTATTGCTATATCTATGTGTTTTATTTTGCTGTGGTTGCTTTAGGGTTTATAGCATAGATCTTTAACTTATAACTGTCTACCTTCAAGTATTATTATACCACTACACATATATTATAAGAACCTTGAAACACTATACTTTCATTTCTTCCCTTTAGGACTTTGTGCTATCGTTGTCATACATTTTACTTCTACATATGTTATAAACCAAATACTACATTCTTAGTACTTTGCTTAAACAATCACATATCTTTGAAACACATTAGGTACTAAGAAAAAGGCTATATATTTACCAATTTTCAGTGTTCTTCACATTTTTGTGTAGATATATATATATATATATATATTTTTTTTTTTTTTTCGGTATGCGGGCCTCTCACTGTTGTGGCCTCTCCCGTTGCGGAGCACAGGCTCCGGACGCACAGGCTCAGCGGCCATGGCTCACGGGCCCAGCCGATCTGTGGCACGTAGGATCTTCCCGGACCGGGACACAAACCCGTGTCCCCTGCATCGGCAGGCAGACTCTCAACCACTGTGCCACCAGGGAAGCCCCTAGATTCATACTTCTATGTGGTATCATGCTCCTCCTGCCTAAAGAACTTCTTTTAACATTTTGCGTAGTGCAAGTCTGCTGGTGATGAATTTTTTTCAGTTTTCAACCTTTGAAAATATCTGATTTTTACCTCCTTTTTAAAAGATATTTTGCTGGATATGTATTCTAGATTGACAGTCTTTTTTCTTTCAAGTTTAAAATTGTTGTTCTACTCTCTTCTCAATTTCATTTTTTCCAAAAAGAAATTTGGTGTTATGCTTATCTTTGTTCCTCTTTGCATGTCTTTTTTTCTCAGCTGCTTTTAAGATTTTCTGTCACTGTTTTTGAGAAATTTGATTATGATGTATGTTAATGTAATTTTCTCCAAATATCTCAGGGTTCATTGAGCATCTTAGATGTGTGGGTTTATTTTTTTCATCACATTGGGGAAGTTTGGGCCATTATTTCTTCAAATATTTTCTCTCCTCCCTGTCTCCGCCACCTTCTAGGTCACTAATTGCATGTATTAGGGCACTTTAATTCATCCCATAGCTCATCTAAAAGTGAGGGACACAGAAGGGGATCTATACACATTAGGGTAGAATAAAAAATAAGCCATACAGTTTTGGAGCTACAGAAAATTTGAGTAGTGGCCAAAAGGTACACAGAAGTGGACACCTTAATCATTACAGATAAAATACTGCTTGTGGGCTCCCAAAGCTATTAAGAGAGAAGGGAATCTGAAAAGGAGGCTGAGAACCTGAAGCTGTTCATTGAAAAGTGCTACTGAGGTACTGAAATTCACATCTCTTTATTACAGTGAGCTAGTTTGCATCCAAAGAATG
Organism: Neophocaena asiaeorientalis asiaeorientalis; assembly: GCF_003031525.2. Lineage (NCBI taxonomy): Eukaryota > Metazoa > Chordata > Mammalia > Artiodactyla > Phocoenidae > Neophocaena > Neophocaena asiaeorientalis. Next base: position 13,823,716 of record NW_020174013.1, on the reverse strand, counting down.
GCAAGACCTACAACATAATATGCTTTTTAAAAAGAGCAGAGATTTTACTACCTAAGAGTACCAAACATCCTTTTCTAATTTGATATAGTATTTAACAAGTGTCTTAAATTCAACAAGTAGCATTTCCCTCCTTAACTAACCAATATTTGTAACATTGTTTAATATTATATAATATTGTAAATTCCTGACCAGTATAAATTCCCATGTCTTGAATTTCTTTTCCAAATGCACTTGCATGTGTGTGTGTGTGTATGTATGTATGTGTGTGTGTTCCTATAGGAAACTGCCCCATCGAGTGTGTCCCTAATTAGTGCTTTTGGCTGCATGACTAAATGTAAATGTACAAAACTGAGTTTATTCAAAGAGTTATATTATTAACACATTCCTTAGGAATAAATCAGAATTCAAAATTATATAGGGAATTCCCTGGCAGTCCAGTGGTTAAGACTTTGCCTTCCAATGCAGGGAGCACGGGTTCAATCCCTCACATACCTCGCAGCCAAAAACCAAGACATAAAACAGAAGCGATATTGTAACAAATTCAATAAAGACTTTAAAAATGGTCCACATCAAAAACAAAAAAAAACAAAAAACAAAATTATAAACAGTTTGAGCTTAATTGTGGAAAAACATATATCCAAGGTCCAATGCATAGAGAAAAAAAGACATTTAGTTTAGTGGAAGGGTTTATGGAGAAGGCAATATTCTTTTCCCCTTGACCAAAGAGTCTCTCAGCTCCCTGATGGTGACTGCAATTACGCATCTATAGGCCTGATTTTTAATCATGTATGCAAAAATAATTATACCTGATAATCTTTAAAATTTGAGCTTTTAGAAAATTCAAAGTATCACATGGGCTGGTAGCTCTTCTGCAGAGAAACTGGAGTATAATAAAAAAAAAAAATTAACTTCCAATCTGAAAGCATGCAAACGTTTATGATGAAACTGTTGCTTTTCACCAAAGTGGAATTCTAAGAATATCATGACACAAGCATACATTTTGGGATCAGAATTTCTGCGAAGGCTTTTTTCCAACTTTGCTACTTATTTTTTGTAGTTTGACTCCTTCTTCACACTCACCCAGGAAAGGGAATTCTTCCACAGATGTGCCACAAAAGTATTACAGAATTCATATTTCTTAGGACTAAACAGCTCTATGTTTTCAGTTAGGAAAGACATTAACAAGATAAGCTAAATACTCTGATTGGCGGAAGGTAGATACAAAAAGAATAGAGATATTCCCCAGATATCAAAGCAGTTGTGTAGGTTCACAATTCTTTTAAAAAAGGAAGGATATTGGAGGACTGAAATCATGCACCAAGCCCCTGATTTTCCAACCTAATCTAGTAACTCAGGGAGTTGAACATTAAACAAAAATGTCCTTGTGAACAAAAAATTATGTTGAACCAATCTGATTTATTTTCATGACAAAATGATGATCTTTGTTTGAAGGCAAAATCAGGCAATGCCATATATCCTAATTTACATAAGATGTGTGTCTTTTCCTCATATGACATGATTGTTTATGACCAGATTGGAATATACATTATCTTGACATGAATGAACAACCTAAGATTAAATACCAACAATAATCATCAGAGACTGTGTACAAGCTTAGCTGGACAGAGGTTGTACTGGGCTCTTATGAAGAGGGTTGATGTGACACAAGTTCATTTCCTCTTAGCCCCACTCTTACATTACATTCATAAAGCAACCAGTTCCATGCAGACAGCTTTGAGCAGCTGTTACCTGACAAATATTTATTAAGCACTTAATATAACAAATATATACTAAGTCCTACAGAGTCAGCAGTGGACAAAATGGATAAGATCTTTGCTGTCACAAAGTTTTCAGTGAGGTTTGGGGTGGAACTATGTACATAAATCAATAGGAAACATCAAGTAATTTCATAAGTGCTATGAAGAAATTAAAATATCTTGATATGTGGAAAATAACAGGGCTACTTTGGTAGTAAGGGAAGGTCTGTTTTAAGTGGTGACATTTAAGCTGAGACATAAATGGCAAGAAGGAATTAGACTTTATGTAAAAGTGAGCAATAATAATAACCATAAAAATAGTGATAGCTATCATTTATGAGACCCTTCATATGTGCTCTTTACTGTTCCAAGTGTTTTACACATAGATGTCCATATAAAATCCCCTGCAAAGTTGGGGCAAAAAGTGGGTAGCAGAGCCGGGATATGAACCAGAACCTTCCATTCTCAGAACCTATTCTCATACCCACTGTACTCTTTTGCCTCTCAAGGTCAAAGGGAAGAGAATACGAATGAAGAGGCCCCAAGGCAAGAAGGTTCTTAGTGTGATTGAGAAAAAAACAAGGCTAGATCAGCTGAATTAACATGAGCAAGTTGGCAGATTGGTGAGGAGCTGAGGTCAGAAAAGTAGGCATGGATCCATCTATCCTGTAGGACCTTGTCTGCCAAGATAAGGCACATGGCTCTTATTGTGAGATCAATGACATAGGGTAAGGAGGGTTGAACAGAGTGGGAAAATCTGCTTTAGAATTTATACTTATGGACATTTTAGTGAAAAGTGAAAATGTGTTGAAAACCTGTGGGACGACTTAAGGACTTTTAGTAATATGAAGACATTGGCCACCTAGTATCATCAACTCTGGAAACAGAAGAGAAAAACAGACCGTCACGGGAATATGGAATGCAGAGTTTCTTCTTCTTTTTGGATAAACTAGAATAAAAGTCATTAATGACTTGATTTGATTGAATATCATGACAAGACATACGCTTGCCATTTTAGTTCCCCAAACTATTTTATTATAGAATCCTGATCCTATTTCCACCAGTGCCATTTATGGTTGACTCTAAAGAAAGCTGTGAAAGTAAAGAAGTCCCTTCCCCTTTGCTTGACAAACCTCTTTGCCTTCTTTCTCTCACTCATGATCTTCAAAATGGTTAGGAGTCCCTGATAAGGGGCACAGAGACTTCCAGACTCTTTTTCTTTTTTCTTTCTGTCACATCTTTTCTGAACTTCAACCCCTGAGATCACTTTACCCAAGATTTTTCTCTTAGCTAATATTGTGCTAATTCATATGTGTATGCAAATTAGCGATGTCCATATATTTTTGACTTGCATTTTAAAATGTATTTTCTGATTACAGTGCGTTATGCTAGGAAGGAAATATAATAAGAATTCTTAAGCTTCTTGTGCAAAATACGTTGAGGCAAACAAACATCCCTCAAACTGTGTCATACATTTTTATTCCAAAACAAAATTGTTTTTGAAGTCTCATTTGGAACCTATGGTTTAACCAGGTTAAATCTTTTAGTTTAATTGTATTAAACTTATTATTTATAATTAAGTAATTAAATTTATTATGCCTCTTTCGACAAGATGATAGTATAAAACATACACCTATAACTACTAAATCTCACAACAGCAAGAGTGAGTGTTGGGTCCAGAAAAGTTCCAGGAAGATTACAGGTCTTTTTCAGCCCTGAGGAGGTACCAGGGAATCTCACTCATAGTGTTTTCTAATAGATCATTGAAATCCAATAATAAATTTATGCAAAGCCTGGAGAGAATGGGAGAAAAATTCAGGGGGTTTTCCCTGATATTCTGTAGTGTGGAGGCAACTTGCAAAGGTACAACTTCCATCTCTTAGATAAGCCTTACTAAGGTAAATGCATGGTTTAGAAAGAGTACTAGATAAGAATCTGGACTGTGGGGTTCTAATTATAGAATTTTAGGCAAATAATTCATTCTCTCTGAATTTCAACCTTTACTTATCTGAAAAATGAGGAGTGTTACATATAAATGTTTAGCAAAAGGTCACTTTAATTGAGGCAAACTCAAAGATCACTTTTAGATCAAAACATCTCTGTTCAAAAACCAGTGGTAGTATCCTGGCATGACCAAAACCGGGGCCACTTAACCTCTTGTATCATCCTGCTTGGCTGGAAGTAGGTTGAAATGAATTTGATCTTTGTTTTGGCCTCATAAAACCCCATTTCATTTAGAACACTTTAAAATTAATACTCTAGATCCCCTTGGATACTTTAAAACCAAAGTTAATTGGAGAGAAAGGAATGGTGTTAGAAACTTCCTGAACTCCCTGCTGACCTTTAAGGTCTGGTGGGCATTAGGAGGGAAACATCCAGATTTCTTTGTATTAACATATAATCTGTACACTGCAGTTTTCTGAAATAGGCTAATTGTACATTCAGCTGAACACCTTCAGATGCAGTTGCCTCTGAGGTCTCAGTCAGTGGAAGCTGAAGTTTAGCTGATGCAAACAATCACAGATATGAAAAGTAATAATAATAATAGTAAAACCAACATAGGAGGAGTCCCTTATTAAATTGGGTGATGGCAGACATCTTCTTGGCTATTAAAACCAAAAGGAATGATTCCAAAAGGAATGATTAATCAATGCTTACAATTTCATTCATGTTAACTGTTTTTTCCCAGGGTCAGGGCAGATGTGCTAATGTATATTTGCTTTATAGATTTCCTTATGAAAGAGTCTGTAAAATGTTGGATAATTCTGTTCAATTCTCACAACTGGGTTTCTCCCACCCAGTGAGGTGACAGAGACTTCTACTGCCACAAGATAGATAGATATTAGCTATTCCAAATGACACGTCTGTTAAAATGATGCCTCCTGGGCCCCAGAAAAGAGCAGTCTAAAGTATTTAGCAGACATTACACTGAGGAGTTTATACTTTAGTTACAGTACTTGGGTCAGTTGTACAGAGTATATAGGTCAAAGGTACATCTTGAAAATTGCAATCCAAAGCACCAGCAAAGCTTTTTTCTTTCTTTCTTTTGAAGTTAACTCTAGCGTGATACAGGTTAATATATTACAACCATCTTATAACAATTTTTTAAAATAGTTCATTAGAATATGATTTACTAAGTGCCTGTGGTACAATTTATCAGCACAGAAAAGGTCAGTCTACACTGTGGATTCCTGAGCATACAGATGATCATGTTAACCGGAACATTGTGAGGCTATAACAATGGTAGGCATAATGTCATAAGAATAAGTAGAAAGTTCAGATGCCACAATCACTTTCTGATCACATACACTCTATTCATCTTATTAAAACTGAGTTGTTTCATTCCATAGAGCAATGCTCAGTTAATAGGATAAATAAAAATAATTTTTCAATGATATTTCTTAAAAATTCAAAATCCTAGGTCTAACTTCCTAACATTCTAATTTTGGGTCTTTGGTTGTAACTCAGGAAAATTTTTTTAAGGAACACTTGGTAATTATAATGCAGGGGACCTAGGAATACACACTTAACCAGTACTACATTAAGATGCCTGTAATAAAAATAGCCACCACGTATTGAAGCCTAGTATATGCTAAGCACTGTTTAAGGGCTTCATATATTACAATTAATACTCATAGCCAACCTACAAGGTATTATTTTCTCCATTTTATAGACAAGAAAACTAATAGTTTGAGTAACTTTCCACAGTCTCAAGGTTAGTAAATAACAAGGCTCCATAATTTCAATGTCCATTTTCTATTTCCAGTTAAGCCAGTTAGGAGAAAAGTGGACTTTACCATATTTATTATAACATCCCAATGTATTATTGGTGTGCCACTTGATTTATCAAAGTTTTATAGTATCTTTTTGAACTATTTACAAGTCCATGCTTCATTGCATTTCACAAGTCTTGACCCCTGAAAATACCTTAGCAAAGACTTGCATCTTTCTAAGTGAAAAAGTAACTCTTCAATTGACTCAAGGATTTACAGTAAAATCAGGAGGGGAAAGTAATGCTTATTTACTTTTAATTATCTTTATAATTATTTTTGAATAATCATTCTCTAAACTTGGACAGAAATTAAAACTGGTATTTAGTTTTGCTAAAGTAAAACTGGTTTCATTTTACTAACTTCTTCAATTCAATTAGCAAATAGAGATCAGAGAGCTGAAAAACAAAAACAAAAGCATCATGGGAAAAACAGTGAAAAAATGGTTGAACAACTACTACCAAAACCTAATTTATTAAAGGTAGACCATAGCAAGAAGTCGAAATTTAATATTTTCCTATCAAATCGAGTATTTCAGCTATTGAACGTTGAGCAGAACAGGGAAGTAGAGTCAACACCTGCTTCTCTGGAACAATTTAAATGAAGTCAGCCTGGAGGGAGAAGCACAGAGTCATGGATTTCTCCCATGCCTGTGTAGTCTTACATGTTTTGTCCACATCCTTGACACTGAACCAAACTGTGCTATGAAACTGTAAAGCTGTAAACAGTCTTGAGAGTTGAATCAGATAACTAGATGGACTTGAACTATAAATTCTACCCAGACTTGCTGACTGCTAAGGTTCCCCCAAACCAAAATTGTATAATTCTAAGTAGAATCTACTATGAATAATATATACCATAGGCAATTAATTGAGAAGTTATGGGGCCACCGGCCATTTTTCAAAAGGAATTGTTCGTTCAGTTGGCCTAGATTAGCATAATCCAGACAGTTATCAGCTATGGGTACAGTGCCATTTTAAGACTGCATATTTTGGAGAAAAATGAGTGTTAAATGAATATTATTTTTGCAAGTCAGATATACAGATGAGTTAAATATAAGTTAGTGTCAATTTAATTATGCTCAAAAGATTTATGAAAGAGAGGGCTTTTAAAAGGTACCAATATAATAAACAGAAGTACAAATAATTGGTTTAGGAATAACTAGATGGGAAGTTTCAAAGATATCAGAGTTATTTAGGGTATTACACTATTTTTGCAGTTTTATTAAGGAATGAGTGACTCCTTGATTTTCTGGTTCATAGTTTTTTCACTTGTGATTTATTTTTTAACCTATTTATTCATTGAATACTTAGTGGGCATTTATTATATGAACTTCACCAGGCACTAGAACACAATAAAATGTCCAATTGCAGTGCAAAGGACTGTGTTAGAATTAAGCATACAATGCCAGGAGATTATAGACCGGAGCAACACCTAACCCAACCTAGCGATATCAAAAATGGCTTCCTGAAAAAGATTGTGTTTGTTGTGAGTTTGTAAGAGAGAACAGGGGTAAGTGAAAGAGGAGAAGAGAGGGAAGAAGGTGTCCTAAACCCATAGCTGTGTTCTGGAAGCCCTGAGAGTAAAAGGGGCTAGAGCTGTTTGGGAATCTGAAAGTAATTAGACCCGGGGTGAGAATGATCAGTGAAGAGGTTGGTAAGGATGAGACTGGAGAAGCAGACAGGGGCCAGAGGATTAAGGGCTTGTAGATCAAGCAGAAGACTAGGCATCTTCAGCTACAAGTAATGCAGAGGGCTCGACCTACAAAATTTGAAAGTGGTGTGGTACCCAGCACAAGGTACTAAACATTTAATTAAAGCTTTCTAATGCTAATGAGAGTTCTCAATTAGCGATATTAAGCAACATTCACAAGGACTTCAAAGGAAGCAAGCCACCTTCATTTAAGCAGCAGGTTTTGCTCCGTTTTTTTGTTTCCTTTTTTTTGCCCCAACCATACCTAAGCTTCCTTGATTCTTCTTCCATCCCTTAAGTGACTTTAAAAAATCACTTCATAGGGCTTCCCTGGTGCGCAGTGGTTGAGTGTCCGCCTGAAGGTGCAGGGGACAGGGGTTCGTGCCCCGGTCCGTGGAGGATCCCACGTGCCGCAGGGCTGCTGGGCCCGTGAGCCATGGCCGCTGAGCCTGCGCGTCCGGAGCCTGTGCTCTTATTTAGAAGCTGCTGCTATCACTAACTTGCCCCAAGATACCCATGAAGCAAGCAAGTGGACCCTGCAATGCAACTGTAGAAAAAAAAAAAAAAAAAAAAAAAATCACTCCGGAATAATTCTAACAACTATTGTTTAGTGACACGTTCATTTACTTTAGTAAAAGAAATGTTTAATAAAGAAGATTACAATACTAAATATAGACAGTGAACCTAGAAATACGCAGTTAATAAGCTGTGTTAGGAATATGGATAACAGTGATAATTGAAGGGGTTCCTTAGTTTAACACACAACTAGTCTTGAGCCTGAGCTAGTCAATCATTTCCCACTGATGGAAACAGGCTGAGCCAGAATGAGTGAGATTTCCTGTACCTTAACATGACGCATATCACTACACCTTCTAATAAAATAGCATTGCTATACTTTATTTTAAATCTTTTTTTCTGCAAGTTACTGGTAAATTATTTTTTAAATGACTGTGGTCTTTATGTGAAGCCATGTTTTTATAAGCAATGTCTTTTCCTAGGCAATAAAATATAATAAGTGGGCGCAGGTTTATGATTTTTTTCTTAAATTTTTACATAATGCTGCTGGTTAATGTTTATTTTTCCTTCTAGATATATCTATTCCCATTAAATCACCACTAATGTCTGTTCCCTCTGGGGCATGACTATGGCCATAGGCCCATAGAATTTTCTTTTCTTTTTTTTTTAACATCTTTATTGGAGTATAATGGTTTTACAATGTTGTGTTAGTTTCTGCTGTATAACAAAGTGAATCAGCTATATGTATACATATATCCCCATATCCCCTCCCTGTTGTGTCTCCCTCCCCCTCTCCCTATCCCACCCCTCTACGTGGTCACAAAGCACCAAGCTGATCTCCTTGTGCTATGCTTCCCACTAGCTATCTATTTTACATTTGGTAGTGTATATATGTCAATGCTACTCTCTCACTTCGTCCCAGCTTACCCTTCCCCCTCCCCATGACAAACGGATGGATAAAGAAGATGTGGCACATATATACAATGGAATATTACTCAGCCATAAAAAGAAACAAAATTGAGTTATTTGTAGTGAGGTGGATGGACCTAGAGTCTGTCATACAGAGTGAAGTAAGTCAGAAAGAGAAAAACAAATACTGTATGCTAACACGTATATATGGAATATAAAAAAGACAAAAATGGTTCTGGTGAACCTAGGGGCAGGACAGGAATAAAGACACAGACATAGAGAATGGACTTGAGGACAGGAGGAGGCCCATAGAATTTAAAGAGAAAAATCTCTATGTGTTGAAAAGATATGTTAAGTATTTTAAGCAGGAATACCCACTACTTTATTTCCCCCTTTGCTCTCTCATCTTTCTTCCAAATCTTAAAAAGAATACTTTCTTTTTCTGGATTTTTGATCTATCAATCTCTTCAGGAATGCCCTAGATACTAGTCAAATATTTGTATTTGCAAACTAAATTCCAGCAAGGTAATCACCCGTTTTTCTAACTGGTAGAATCTCCTATCCTAATGAAATTTTGTGGGGCACAGACTTTCTTTTCAGCTCTTATGGTTGTGTATACAGAACAAAAGTCCATTATGCAATTTTTTTCACTCATATTTCATTTTGCCTGTATTTATTTCACAGTCATAGGGTCACTTAGCTTCCCCATAAGCTATCTAGGAGAGTGGGTATTACTAATGATTACGAAGATATAGTTCTGGTTATCACAGAGTTTGTAATACAATGCCAGCTGGTCAAAATTGTCCACAAATTAAGTTTGTGATATACATGTGAGGAAGTGTTTGTTTATAACCCTGGACAGGAGAAAAACATGTCCCGTAAGACTCTCTCTGTGCTTTGACCCTTGACCATTTGGGTCTGCAGATGAGCTCTCAGCAACTCCGGCCTTCACTCAGGAACTCAAACATGACACCACCAGGCCCTTGCACTTGCTGTTTCCTTCTCCCTCCTTTGCTAGTTAATACAGACTCATCCTTCAGATTTTAGCTTAAAAGTTTTTCCTCAGGGTAGTTTTCCCTGCCTTCTTAGATGAGATGACTCCCTCTGTTTTATGCTCTCCTGGTCCAAATATTTCCTTTAAGGCAGGTACCACCCTTAATAAACATGGATTTATATTTTTTCATTGGTAAGAATGTTTTTAATTACATGTGACAGAAATATAACTAAAATGGGATGCAACGGTGTGAATATTGCACAGTATCTGGGCATTTCCCAGAATCTAAAGAGACGAAATATAGAAACCAGGTGACCTCCAGGGACTTTGGGTTCTGGAAACAAGGATAAAACTGGTAGGATTTCATTATTCTCCCATTTATACTCAGTTTGTCTGTGCTTGGCTTTATCCTCTCCTACGTCAAATGAACCTTCTTCATCTGGTGGGCATCGTGGCAGCCAAAAGTTTCTGGGCTCTTCCTCATTGTTTATAGTTAGAAAAATCCAGAGGAAGGATCCTTCTGAGCCAGTGTGAATCACATGCCCAACTCTGGACCAGTCTCTGTGGTTAAAGAAATATAGAGTAATGTGATGGGACCAGTCAGAGAGACATGGCCACTCCTCTAGGGGGTGGTCCTATTACCAGAAAAAAAGACATATATGTGTGACAAGGGCTCATTCTAGAAGTATGCTGAACAGACACAACAATGGTGACCGGCTTCCTTGGTGGCGCAGTGGTTGAGAGTCCGCCTGCCGATGCAGGGGATACAGGTTCGTGCCCCGGTCTGGGAAGATCCCACGTGCCGCGGAGCGGCTGGGCCCGTGAGCCATGGCTGCTGAGCCTGCGCGTCCAGAGCCTGTGCTCCGCAACAGGAGAGGCCACAACAGTGAGAGGCCTGCGTACCGCAAAAAAAAAAAAAAAAAAAAAAAAAAAATGGTGACCGCTTTGTCACTATTTGCTTAGTATCTATATTTTATGACAGGCAAGGAAATGTGTTTATTTTCCTCACCACTTTTATGCTATTGTCTATCATAGAACCTGAAACATCAAAGATACTTGATATTTGTTTACTGCTTGAATAAGTAGATGTATACAAAGAAAATTGTTTTGCCTGGTTAAGAGGAAGGAGGTTAAATAATGAGGCAATGGATCCTGTCAGATAATGAGAATTTTTTAGTATAGTGAAAGATATAGATATAATTCTAGCATGCTGTTTGTGTGCATGATCACTTTTGGGTTTACTTGCTTGAAAGTTTTAAGCCTTACTTCAAGCAATCAGGCAATGAGACTTACATGAGGCGACAAACATTAGGTAAACAGATGTTATGTTTCCAATGAGCTTGTCCCGCTGAGATCAAATGAGTTATATAGCTCTGCTTTAAACCCTGTAAGCCTAGCTGAGGCAATGTTAGATAATTCTAACACTAAAAATTCCCCATCTCACTAGGAATGGCAACTTCACATTCCCCATTTAAAACAGCCACAGACATTGCCCCATACAGAAAATGACCCTCTCTTTATGTTTGCACCTGAATGTGGGTAACATTGACCCAACCAGCATGAGGATGGGAAACAAGATCCTCCTGAGGATCCTTGGACTGACTGCCAGCAAGTCATTTCCCGCTGGATTGGTTTTAATGCATTCCTGGGAGCCTAATGTTTGTGAGAGTTTTAATTCCCATATTCTCAAGGGAGGTAATTCTTGAGTCTTAATCACTTTCTCAAATTCAACCCTCAGGTCAAGGTTGAATTTAACAATAGTGTCCAAGGTGCAACTGGGTGAAAAAAAGGCAAAGAGACAGTCAAGAGAGAAGAGATCATCTACAAAACTAAGAGGAATGGCTTGACACTGCATCCACAAGAAAAAGAAAGAAAGAGGTGGAGGTAGAGGGAAAGAAGAGAGGTGGGATTGAGAAATTAACTTTTACTGAGCACCTACTATGTGCCAGTCTCTGCTAGATATTATACATACATTTTACTTCTCTAATCATTCCTTCAAACCAGTGGAGATACCTTTTACCTCTGAGCAGCAGATAAGAAAATAGAATCTCAGAGGGACTGAATAATTTTCTCTAGTTCACACTAGGTCCCAATTTCTTGCTACTGCTCTTCTTAGGGAGTACGATAAAGAAAATGTAGAAATAAAGGATAAAATAACCTGAAGAAAGACACTAAAGGGAGCTATGTAGATAGTTATATTTCTAAGTTAAATTATTTTAATTTGGATTTTCTAGTTGCAACATGAAGCACCCAAAATTACATAATTATTTAATGGGAATAATTTAATTCAAAAGAGGCAATGTATTAGAAAAGATCTGGTTAGTTGAAATGGTTATTATGTATAAAAGAGCTTAACTCATCATTTATGCTGGAGACATTTTTCTCCCTGGGAAATCTGAATGATTGAGTCATTTAAATAAAATGGAAAACTCTAAATTTATTCCCTTTGGGTACCTTAGCAGCTCTTATATCTCTTATGAAAAAGAATGTACATGTACCTCTTAAAAGGACTGCTAATCCCAAGCATGGCCCCAAAATTCTTGCATGAAACTGTCCCATTCTGCAAAATATAGTGATACCCTTGTTGATATAATTAGATGTTGTTATTCAGTGAATCTAGTCCCTGCAGGTTCTGTTGAAATAAAGTAGTCTCATATTATGTATAATAATTACTGGGCCAACACCTAAATGCATGCTCCTCTTATCCACCCACACCTAGACAGTGCTTTTACTATTTTGAAAATTAAATGGTATTATTCTCTTTATTCTAACTACTTATTCTTTAAGCCTCCTTATTTTACGATCTTTATTTTACGATATTTTACAAGCATCTCATTCAAAAAGAGGTGGTTTTTGTCTTCTTTCCTTTCACCTCTGTCCATTCTTTCTTTAAAAATCAATGTTTTGAAGTTGCACGCTGGTTAGACAGACCCATACTTATGATTAACCAGGTTAGGAAATAGATCCAGAGCATACTTGGCTCAGACTCAGTGTTCAAACCTAGTCTCCTAACAGAAAGCAGGAGCTGCAGTCCTACATTTAGATGTAACCCTAAGAATGCCAGACATTATTATTTGCCTACCCAACATCTACTATCCCTGTTCTTCCTTTACTAAGACACTTCAATGTTGTTTAAGAAGAGAATATGCCCAGCTCAAATCCTCCAGGTGCCAACCTATCTTATAAGCAGAGGTGATAAAGCAGGAACATAGAAAGGGTCTCAGTCCTTGATGATTTTCTAAACAAGCTGCCCCAGTCCCAAATTGCATACATCTTGTTAGGTGATAAATGAATTCTTTACTTGATAAAGTTAGGGCTCTGCTGAATGTGACCTCATAAAATATTAATTAATGCATCAATTCCTCATCTTAGTGGTCTTAGCCACTGGGACCTACGCGCTGTCCTCCCTGGAATAATTAAGGCAAAAGGATATTTAAAAGCCCACTTAGATAGGAGGTAGCTGCAAATATATGTGAATTATGTCCCCTCATGAGTTGTGTGAAATGCATAACTCACACCACTGTGCTCAGGAACCCTGTAGCCAGGACAATTTCTCTGTGATTCTTTGAATATGAGACTTCACCTTGACCTTCTCAGGAATGTGATGTTTTATTCTTTTCCAATGCTTCCCATGGGTGGTAACCACCATTCAGCCATCTGAATTGATATCTGACAATCATCTTCTCATTCCTAGTCCACAGAAGTGTACTGTGTAGAAAAAAAGGAGAATTTGTTGTCTTCTAGTTAGGATGGAAGGGAAAGTAAATTAGTGAATGGGTTGTGTTTCTCTTTAGTCTCTGAAACAGCCTCTTTCTATGCTATGTCCTCTTACTCCAACCTCAGTCAGGTTTATAGCACCATTGTGCTCTCTCAGTGCACTCCTTTATCATGATTTTCTCAGGAAGAAGATGTGATATTGGTTACTTGCCCCTGAATAGGAATGCAACTCAGTCAATCAAATATTAATTGAGTGCAGAGTATATGACAGATACTGAGGAATGAGCAGTGAGCACAAGAGACATGATTCCTGCCTCTATGGGGCGTATCTTTTATTGAGGAAGGGAGACATAAAGGAAATACTTTCAGACTGACATTTAAATAATTATAATATAAATATAATAATTTAAATAATTATGATACCTTAACTTTAGTCTGATGGCATATGGAATGCTTTCTTAAGGAAAGATGTGTGTGCTGAAATATAAAGCGTTAATGGCCATTGCAAGGGAATAATGGTTTGTTTTCAACTGGACACTTATGCAGTTGGAAGACTTGGGAGTAGGAGAGTTTGAGGAACAGAGAGCCCTCCAGCTTAGATGGATGGGGAGGACAAAAGAGAAAAAGCTCAACATGAAGGTGGAGATGTAAGTAGGAGTGGAACCACACAGTGCCATCTGCCAAAATCTATTTTAAGCCATATTTCAAATTGTCGAATAAAGGGGTTTTCCTCATGTGAAGTTCCTTCAAGCGTCAAAGAGTAAAGACAAGTAGTATTTTTGGAAACTGAGAATTTTTCTGTGCCAGGCTGACCCTCTCAGAAAAACGCCCAAGTTTTCCAGGACACATTAGAAACAACTAAGTTGATTTGCCCTTGGCCCAAGTCCAGCATTTTGAGAGATGTACTTCCCCACAAAGCCACTAGGTGTGATTTAGGTAACTGATTCTCTGAGATACTTATATCTCTCGAGAAGAATACATGATTCCACTACTAAAAAATTGAATGAACTAGTGAAAACCATTTACATTTACTCAGGTTAAATTTCCTTATGTATATATCAGGACTAATACTATCTGCTCCCAGTGTTGTATAGTGATTACATTTCAACCAATTTAGTAGAAAACTTTAAAACTATAAACTGTCCAGAAAATGCCAGGAGTTAGACGAATGCCACATTTATATATAACCTTTGTGTGAGAGTTGCTGACAGCCCAAAGGACCTAGATATTTGTAATCACAGTAGCTTAAATTTGTTAAGGAATTACCGTGTATGCAGTCCCATTTATTACTCTATTACTATTCCATTTTAGAGATACAAAAATTGAGGCTTAGAGAAGTGAATAAATTGCTCACGATTTCATAGCTAGGAAATAATGTGACTGGCTTTAAACTGAATACTTGGTTCAAAAGTTGCACTTGATGTGAGCCCCTGATCAGAAGCATAAAATTTGTCCACAAGTACCTCAACACCAAGTGTTCATATATTCTCTTCTTGTTTCATTTATCAAAACCTTATTTTCATAGAGGATGTGGACTATTCGCTTTAAGAGTTAGGTAACTTGTGGTTTAATGTTTCCCTTGGGAGTCTAAAACATTCTTGCAGGAATATAATTAACAGTGGAATTACAAGTATTGTTAAGAGGGGGGAAGGTACTGTGACACCACTGCTGCCTTTCTAGAGGATTTAAATGAGCTTATACATGTGGTCATCAGTTACTTGCAAGGGAGCTCTCATTCATAGACTGTTAGATGTTTCAGGGGTTTTCTTTTACTGAGTTGGAAAAAAATAGTTCTTCCAACATGAAGCTGAGTTTATTTTAGGAAACAAAAGAATAGAATAGAAAAATAACTATAGTTTAATTTTCCTTACTTGAAAAATAAGACTCTTATTAGACAATTTTAAGGTCCCATTTGTTTTTTCTTGAATCTGTATAAATTATCAACCTGCCTTTCCCTTCACCCTTTTATGCAGAATATAAGAAAGTGTTCATTTTCAGTTAAAATGGTAAAAATGTACTAAGTCTCCTACCAGAGATTAAAAAATACTCTAGGCCAGAGGTTGACAAACTAAGGTCCATGGACCAAATCCTGCCCACTGCCTGATTTTATAAAAAGAGTTTTGTTGAGACACGGCCACAAATATTTGTTTTCGTATTGTCTGTGGCTGCTTTTGCACAATAACTCCAGAGTCGAGTGGTCACCAAAGAGACTTCATGGCCCACAAAGCCTAAACTATTTACTACCCACCCACCACTACACTAGATAAGATCAGAATTAAACAGATACTACGTGTGTTACAGAATGACAGTTTTGAGAGTCAGATTAGCCAAGAGTTGCCAACAATACAGGCCTAAGTGGAAAGAAACAAGGCAGTGGGGATGTTGTTGACACAATGGGGGAGCAGAGTGGACTAAGGAAACAGTGTGATTGCTGAGCAGAGTGTAGTGAGGGAGCAGGGTGTGTTCATGGCACAGGGGGTAGTCAGGGACCAGGGTGGTATAATGGAGCAGAGTAGAATCAGTGTGGAGTGTGATCAGGCTGCAGGAGCCAACCGTAGTCAGGGACAAGGTGTGGTCAGGGAGCTGAGCAGGGTGTGAGTGCAGTCAGGGAGTGTGGGTAGTCAGGCAGCAGGGTGCAGCCACAGAGCAGGGGGTAGTTAAGAAGTTGAATATAGCCATGGAGCAGAGTGTCCTCAGGGAGCAGGGTGTACTCCAGGAACAGGGTGTAGTCAAGTGGCAGAATGTAGTCACAGAACAGAGTGCAATTAAGGGGCAGAGTGCCGTCAAAAAGCGGAGTGCTAGCAGCGAGAAGGGTGTCCACAGGGAGCAGAGTGTAGTTAGGGACTAGGGGATAGTGAAGGAGTAGGATATAGTCAGGTTATAGGATGCTGTCAGGGAATAGAATTTATTTTGGTAGCAGGGTGTGTAGCAGGGAGCGGTATGGGATCACCTAGCTGAGTGTAGTCTTGAGACAGCATTTAAGCAAAAAGCAGAGTGTAGACAGGGAGTAGGGCGTCTCAAAAATAGATCGTCATTAGGGAGCCAAGTATAGTTAGGGAGCAGAGTGTGATCAGGAAGCAGTATGTAGTCAGAGAGCAAGTGTAGTCCAGGAGCGGGGGTAACCAGAAAGCTGGTTATGGTCAGGCAGTCAGGAAGCTAACTGCAGGGCCTCAAGAGCTGGCAAGCTGGCACTGGCGAGACTGAGACACCAACTTTGAGTTTTAATTCTAGGTCAGAGTCTGTTCACCCTCTGGGTCCCCACCTTAGCCCTATATAGAGAGGCATCGAGTGCCTATTTTGAGCCAGGTGCTGTGCTAAGTGGTTTTCCACCTGCTGGCTGCACAATTGCGTGGACCAAGGACAGGTGTTATTATGGCCTAAAGGAAATCAGAGAGCTACAAAGATGGAAACAGGTTTGTGAATGATGCTAAGGTACTGGGATCCTGGGCAAGCCAGACTCTAGGTGGCTATGCTTTGTGTTTATGCAAATAATAATGAGAATAATTATGAAACTAGATACATGTGTACCTGCCAGCCTTAGTCATCATACACAATGTTAGTTGAAACTCATTGTGTATCAAGAAAAGAATAGAGTTTTATATAATGAAATATAATACTTTATTCAAAATGATTTGTCAGGTTCAGAGAATAGAATAATGTTGTACAGTAAATTAAATCTTGAGTAGTCAGAGGATTTTTCCCCCATACTGTCAGCTGTTAATACAGTTTGACAATATACCTAATCAGAATCAAGTAGCTTAATTGCTTTTGATGCATTCATAATTATATTTACCAGGACTTCAATACACAACCCACAATACACACATGCACCTTGATACACAACACACATAATCCTCCCACACACGAGGAACTGGAAAATAATTTTAAAAGGTGGTTATTAGGAGGTAAATGCCACAGTGAGTTTTTTAAAACCATTTTCTTGTTACATCTTGGAATAAATGTGTTTTTTTTTATTTCTACCGTATATTATATGCTTAGTAATAAATAGTTCATCTAAATGTGCTGAGTAAAACCAGCTAGTAGGAAACATTTATTGCCTCATAAAATGAAAACTGAGTGAAGCTGTCATATGGAAGAACAAGTGAATCATTTGCCTAAGTTGTTAGAAATAATATAATTTTCTTGGAAACCATAGAGTTGCAGGAGACTGCAATTTCGAGGTAAACATTCACGAATGCACGAACATCTTACATATTGTCAGTCAGCAAAAGTGTTTGAGAAGAGGCTGAGAAAAAAAGGAAGAGATTCAGTTTCCCCTGTTCAGTGAAGGGCCTCTGACCTTGCTTTTGGAGCAGCTTTCATTTTGTTAGTCTAAAAAAAAAAAAAAGTATCCAGAATCTGTAACACTGACGCCCTGTCAGTGGAGTCAAAACATAATCAGGACAAACTTTTAAAAACTAGAGGCCAGCAGTGAGGAACTCTTCCAGAAAGTACCTCACCTACTTTCCTCGTCTGTTACTTAGTCAACAGTAGAATAAATATGGGTGTTTCTTTTGGGGGAGACTAGTTCTCTGTAGGTTTGTTTGGCAAGTAATATTTTTATCTCTATGCTCTCTACAGCTTTCAAATTATATTTTAAGTCTTTGAATGCCTCGTTCTGCTTTACAAACCTACTATTCTACTCAGACTAGGGTAGTCACTGACCCACATGTATTTGCGTGATCTCACCTCCATGCAGTTTCTCTTTCCTAGAAAAAAAATTTTCTTCACTCATTAAAATCATACTAAGTCTTGAGGACTCAGCTAAAAATTGACCAGTTCTTTAGAATAATTCCCTGAATATCCAATCCTAAAATGATCTTTCCTCTGAGTATTTGTTTTTACTTCTTGTGCGTGCCTTTGATGCAGATGGCATCTCCAAGTTGGCCACATTCAAATGGCCTATTTCAATTCCACATGACTTAGGCATGTTTATTGACCGGTTTGGTCACTCATTCTACACATTGAAAAGCTGTGATCAGAAATGCTGTGGTCTTTGTGAACACAGAATGGAATTAAGCAGACATAGTCTCTGGATATTTTCCCACTTGAGATATATGTGGCTAGATCCCATAGCTGGGACAGAGGGAAAAGGGTTGGGCAAGTGGCTAGTCAGAAAAATAGAGGAGACTTTGAGCGTTATTGCAAATGGACGAGCGTTGGGTTAGCTGCAGCAGCCACAGCCTGGAACCTGATCAGCTTTCTCCACCAGCTCCCAGCTCTGTGAGTGCACTTCTTTCTCACTGACTCACCTCCATAAGGTTGTTACAGCAAAGCTGGGGATTTTTCCTATCATTGTCTGCTTCCCTCATAACTCTGAGTAAGATTTGTATTTGGTTCAATTTCTTTATCTTATTCAGGGAAGCAGAATTTGATAAACATGAGAATCAAAACATTCTTCTTTCCTTGTCAGCTTTCCTAGAACAAAGTCATTTTTTATTTTCCTACATTTTTAACAAAAGCCCATTATCAAACCCTCATATAGTCTACATGCTATCTCTTTTTAAGGGGCTAATAGAAAAAAAATATTAGGTGGGAACCACTAATACATCGCTCACCCTTTTTCTTGTTTTCACAGGGTTAAAGGTCAAAAACAGAACTTAAAAATGTTCTATGGAGTCATTCATTTCCTAATTAACTTTTACTGACTTGTATTGATAGTTTGCATCTTCAGAGACTCTTAGTCAGTTTGGGCTACTGTAACAGAATACCATGATTTAAAAAGCAAACATACATTTCTTACAGTTCTGGAGGCTGGGAAGTCCAAAATCAAGGTGCTAACAGATTTGAGGTATGGAGAGGGCACCGTTCCTAGTTGCAGATGGCTGCCTTCTTGCTGTATCCTCGCTTGGCAGAGAGAGAGCTCTGAGCTCTTGCTCTTTTTCATAGCGGCACTAATCCCGTCATGGGGGGGTGGGCTCCATCCTTATGACCTCAGGGAGCTCATCTAAACCCAATTAACTCCCAAAGGCCTCATCTGCAAAAACCACCATCCTGGGGATTAGGACTTCAACATATAAATTTAGTGGGGACATAAGTGTTCAGTCCATAGCAGAGACCTTATAATTTTTGGAGCTAGGGACCCAATCATCACCTTTGCCTTTGCCTCTGACTTCCCCTTGCCAGCCCCCAGCATCAAGCACACTACTTCATTCACGCCCCTTTTCACCTGGCCAACAATGATCAAGGGCTTACTATGTACCTGGAACTGTTCAAATTGCTGGAGACACAGAGATGAATAGCATCAGGCATCAGCTAGGAAGGCACTCATTTCAAGTTAGGGAAACAGAAATGTACATAAATGGTTACAATTCAGTATGGGGAATGCTAGAATAAAAGTTTGTTTCTGGTGCTATGTGAATACTAAGAAAAGAGTGACTAACTTCCTTACTCAAAGAAGATGAGTCATTCAGTAGGAAGAAACCAGATGAGAATAAATGAGTGAGAAACCAGATCATAAAGAATCTTACATATCGCACCAAGAAGTTTATCTTTTTTAAAATAAATGATGGAGAGCTGGGGGGTAAAATTTTAGATTGGCATTAGAAAGCTAAAGAAGTTTTCCCATCTGATCACTCAGTGGATGTTTTCTGATAATCATTAATTAACTTAAGTGGAGTCAATACAAAGGGGACACAGAGGAGATAACTTTTAGGATGAAGAAACTGTTCTTTCTGGTACTGGAGTGATAGATACTTGACTTTATCCCATAGAACTGTACAATAAAAGGAGTAAGCTTTAATATTTGCAAAGCAAATAAGAACAAACAGAAGGAGATGGCCTAAGTAATTTTGGAAAAAGATCTTTTGACTGGATATTATAAGACCATAAACAAAAGGAATTATACATAAACTCTGTACTCTAGTTGGTAAAGTTGTTTCTTACAGAGGTACAGATGAACAATTCTGAAACCACTATATGCATATACTGAGGGTGAACAAATAAGTAAATGGATGGCAGATGGCAGGAGTCAGGTTTCTCAGTATTGGAGAGGAAAGTTACAGATAAACAAGAAAGTAAGGCTAGAATAAACTTGTGCTACTGAATTAGAATCAGACACATCAGAGTGGTCTTAAATTTTGCTTAATATGTATACATAAGGATAGATACAGAGACAATTACAGATATAGATTGATATGTGAGTTAGTATACGTAAATATATTACCTATTCTGTCTGCTGAGAGTAGGTAATGAAACCTGAGGGGTTTCATTAGTAATAATGAACCCAGCACCCAAATCCATTCTCCAATAAAATTAACCAAGACTCCTTGGGGCAATGCCTGATTCCAGGGTGAGGGCAGGGAAAACACAAGATGATAGTGGAACTCTTGTAGTATCAGAAAGTAAGGAAGTATTCAAAAAACAAAAGATGGGTGTGTGTCAAGGGATACAGGAACCAACTTGTAAAGCTTCCAGTGGTCAAATCTGGAATGATTTGAGCAAAAAAGCAAAAACGTAATATTGGCTTACAACCCAAAGTAGAAAACAAATGTACCTGAGTCCATATTGATATATAAATTAAAAGGAGAAGAAATCAATCTTTCACAGAATTATCAAACAAGAGGATACTGATAATGTTTATAGCATAAAGACACATATTTTGTATTTGTCTTTTCTATGCTCCAGCAATACCTTTATTGAACTTAAAATAAACTTTGGGGAAAGTGTGAATATCTCAACACCGACTTACAAGTTTACTTCTTCACCAAACTCAGTCGTTTCTTGTTTGTACCAGACCTCTTGCCTGTAGTGTTCTTTGCTCACCCCTTACTCTTTCATACCTGATCCACAGAACCATTCTTCGCAGCCTGGTTCAAATGCCATATTTTTCCTCTAAAACTTAACAAGTGTCAAACCAGTGTGGTGCAAAAAGGAAATAAATCTTAATAAATCTTTGCTGATTGGTGTTGATCAAGCTCAGATGATTTTCTTTCTTACTATAAATACTAAAACTAT
>NW_020174013.1:13761997-13802373 GCF_003031525.2 Neophocaena asiaeorientalis asiaeorientalis | reverse complement strand
TATATATATATACACACACACATATATGTACTCATACATACATACTTTGATTTTGTTAACTTTATCTCCCCTAAACTGTGAAGTCTTAAAGGGTAGAGAATTTTTGTATATTGATTTTGTATACCCTGTAATATCTAGAATAGTGTATATATATATAATAGATACTCAAAAAATATATCTGACTATTGGATGAAGACCTGTTAACTATTTCCAAGAAAGAAAACAACAACGAAGCTTCCTCTAGCACCATTTTTAGCCCTGTATCATTCAGCACCTACTAATGTGGAACCTGCTAGAGGCAGTAAGGGAGTCAGGGATGAAAAAAACATAGGAGGATAACACTATATTTTCTCCGTTTAATTAGGGAAATAGAACCTCTGCATTTCAATAATTCTATATCAGAACTTATCAGAGAAAATATTTTGTGGGTTCTGTGGTTACACACTAGGAACCAAGATATGAAATGTAATTAAGGAATGCCAACAGTATATAAAACTTAATATGGTTGTTTCTCTCCTGGCATCCTGGTGGATGACAGCACGATCTGTGGTCCTCACAGTCACTGCTTTTGAAAGGTAAAGGAGTCTCTTTACTGTCTTTTAGTTGGCAGGCACTTGAGAAGCCATCCTTTATTTTTAAGTGGATGACAATCACAGAATAATGCAAGGAGATAAAGCATGTCCTCTGAGGGACATTTTTTACAGAAGTGATTGCCTTTAGTACTTCTATTCCTTTAAAACCTCTATTTCTTGTGGGTCTTTTTTTCTCCATCAAAAACATAGCTGTGGTTTAAAAAAAAACAGGAACTACATAACTCACATGAACTTGTTTATTTTTTGTAGTAACTTTTTCTTTCAGAACATGAGGTTGTTGGTGAACCAGTGAATGTAAGCAGTAGGGAGGAAGGGGGTCATTGGATTGTAAATATACATGACCTGTTACACAAGAATGAAGCTTTGTTACTGATGCTACATAAATAACCAAATCAAGTAGAAAATAAAGAACATCAGGGATGATAATAGAATCAAATCTGTATGACACAAACTTTTGGTGGGTCACAAAATACTATGTATCTATAATAGATCTCACATCAGTCTGAATCCGATAAGGAAAATAAAACCACTACAAGTATTTTAAACAAGAGGAACTTAGTTCAGGGAATTCATTACACATGTAATAGAAAAGACAGACCAAACAGGAGATGGGGAGGCACTCCTGGGTCAGTTGGGACACAAGGAAAAAGAGATGTTACCAGATCTTAGAAACCAGGGTGATCTGATGACAGTTATAACCACCATGAGGGCCACTTTCAGGATAAATCACCCCAGATTACAAGGCTCTCTTCTTCCCACTCTTCAGTCTCCTGTCTGCGTATTTTAGGAAGCCTCACCCAGAACCAGTGGGCAAGAGGGAGCCTAGGAAATGTGGTTGCAGGGTCAGCCCCTGCAGTGCAGCAGAATAGAGCAGGGAACAGTGGAGAATGGATCTGAAAGTAAACAAGCAACCTAAGAGCATCCTCCTTTGAATATACTTTCTATAAGATTTGAGCAGGAATCCATGTTTCCTTGTCAATGGAGAAGTTCCTGCCTAGAATAGATGATCCATTTGCATGGATATTATAGAGAGATTTTATACTTTCAGTGACAAAACTGAAAAATCTAAACATAATATATCTTCTAATGCTGAAAACGATGAAATAGAATTTATCAGATAAAGTGAGGACAAGTTTCAAGCATATTAATTATTTATCAAATAATAGATCATTTCTTGAAAACCTGCTATATATGTGGCATTATATTACCTGTTTGGTGGCATTCCAAATATGTACAACAAAGGGGATTGTACCTGTACTCAAGGAGCTTGAAAGCTGTTTGTGGGGATTAACACTAAAGCATGAGACAATTAATACATTAACAATGCAAAAGCGTAGAAAATTGTGTGAAATTTCTTGGTGCACACTTAAAGTACAGTAGATTTTATTAACTTTGCCACTTGCTCCAAAATATTTCAGCAGTCAATTATGCTTCCAAGCAGGATGCAACATAAAATAGTGATTAAGGGAAAGGACTTGGCACAAACTACTTGGATTCAAATCTTTTCTCGACCAATTATTTGTCCTGTAATTTTGAAAAATTTGTGTGAACTTTGTGCCTTAGCTTTTTATTCAAAAAAATGAAAGAATAGTAATAGTGCCTACATTATAGCGTAGTTATAAAGAGCAAATTAGTGCATAAAAAGTACTTAGGTCAGCTTCTGCCACTTAGCAAATGCTCAACATATATTAGCTATTACTTCTCATTAGTTATTTATAGTATTTCAGTACAGATGATGCGATTTTGATTTTAGTAACAAGCAGCAGCAGGACACAACTAATCACTTTGCTCTTTGTCCGTGTTGTTTTGCATTTGCCTAATTTTGCAATGGGTATGAATCTGGATGTGGATACACATATTTACATATACATATAAACACACATAGATGCATGTCCACATACACACACGCACACGCACACGCACACACACGCACGCACATGTAATCTCTGAGCCTGTAGTTAAAGGGTAGCATGCATGACTGCCTGGAATTACTGCTGTCTAAATTCCCTACCGCACTTGATACCTTTCTTCTCTTATCGAAAGAGAGGGAAAAAAGTTAATAAATTATTCATTACAGCAATCTGATGATAGGTCAGCAAATAAGAAGGGCAATAGGACACTCCAAAGAAAAATTAAAACAATAAAATTTGTCGCACATAATCGACTTCCATTTTATTTTCCCAAGTAATTAGTTTTTCACAGATGTATCTCTCTTGCCCAATTTAGTATTTAAGATATTAATCTACATGAAGAGTATGTTTTGTGCAGTATTTTTGCCTAAGCATTGTATTGATTTTTATAGTGAAAATAAAATGTTCCTAAATGTTAGCTGCTCCAATTGTTGACACTTCAGACATTTGAGCACCTAGATCCAAAAGTGTTTGGATATATGTAAACAGAACATCAAAATATTACTCCAGGTTTTGGGGAAGGATTAGGGATAGCCATTAATTTTTTAAAAATCTATTGCTGTACAAAGGGTATTTGACAATAACTTGGTTACTGCAATTGGAATTTTTTTTCCAACTAGTGAAAATATTACTCATTTTCTCTATGATGTAGATTTCAAGATAGGCAGACATATGGAGGTAAAGAATTATTAATCCATGGGGTTATGCACATAATGTCCATGCATAATTATATAATTATAATCCTTTGTGGCCATTATAAAGAAAGGAGGCCATAGCCTTTGCCACAAGCACCGTAAAGACATGGCAAACACAGCTGTTAATCGCATTGCACATGCCCCAGAATTACAAATTGAGACTGCCTTCTAAAGGCATCCTATTAAAGAAGGTGTTCTGTGGTACTGCAATGAGAATCACTAACTACAGGCCTTAAATGGAGTCTTTTGACTATTTGCCTTCTGAGGAATTTCACTAATATCCTACTGTTATTCAAGCAATTTAAATGCAAATAAACATTTAAGGGTACTAGATTGGGAGCCCAGATTTGAAAAGGATATTACTCTGTATTCACTGAAGCTGCTTGGTTTCCTTTAATCGAATGCTTCTTTGTAGATACACCTTCTGATTAATACTATTCGCCTCAGACAGTCTTTTTACTGGCAGATAGAACTTTTGTTTCTGTGCTTTTCATGCTAAAATCTGATCCTTCTCCCTTCCATGCTTAACAAGAAATGTTCATCTAAAAAAAAAAAAAAAAAGTGAAATTGTGCTGTGCATAAACATCTTCTTAGAAATTTAAAATCCTACAATTTGGTTTAAGAATCCAGCGTGTATTGAAAAGGGAGGCATTGATGTTCTCTTGAAGATAAAAGAATAGCAGCAAGTTACTGTTGCATTGTTTTCATCAACTAACTCTTCACCCATGAATAAATATATCATGAAGTACATTAATCTGTGAAAAAGAACTCCTTAACAAAGAGATATCCAGATGGTGCTACGGCAATCTAAATGCTCCTAATGGAATTATGTGATGCTTCTGCAACTGATGTCAAGGTATTTCATCTCATCTTGTCTGCAAGTAGCTGGTATTATCTCAGACTATAATTATAAAAGCTATCATAATTGTTCAAGGAATTAGTAAAGATAAAATTCCTTTCATAACACTCAAGATTGGTAAGAGGAATTTGGATTTCATGAGATTTGTCAGGAAATGGTATAACAGGTCAAGTGCAGTTCTCAAATATCGTTTCATTTCTTCTTTATTTCCCCTTACAGTGATGCAGGAGACCCAGAAAGATATATTATCATATAGGATATTTAAAATTGAAATGTCCAGTCTTTTTTTCCTATTCTCTTCCCATTACACAGCTACCCTTACTATCTCTTTTACCAATTGGAGAACTAGACATGTGATCATAAGTTTTATCAGTAGATCAGGAGGTCAGTGGTGATAAGTTGAGACTGTGTCTCTCAAGCAAATTTTCAGGAGACTTGAGAGGAGCACTGGATCAGAGATTAGTTCCTCCGTATTCATATCAGCAAAGGACAATATTTAGAGATCAGCTAGTACAACAGGCAAGCTAGAAGAGGTGATGGGTGGGAAACATTTTATCTCCTGTTCAAATTGTTGAATGGCTTTTTTTACACATAAGATACAATCCAAGATCCATAACTAGGTATCCGAGGCCATGAAGGGGAGTAGGATATGCCACTCTAAATATGCCCCTTTGCCATAAGTATTATTTTGAGCTGTAGGAAGTTGAGAATCAGCAGATGTAGGAAGAGTTTTCTGTCCTCCCCTGAACTGTCTAAAAGTAGATCATAAATCTTCCTTTGTGAAGATGCCCCCACCTGTACCCAGAAGAGGAGAGAGAGAACACTCATTACCAGAGACAGAAGGTTGACACCATGCTGAGTCTGCATAAACAGACCTTACTAAAATAATCCTCATCTTCCACTAGTTCCCCCATGTATTTCTTTGTCATTTCCCCATGATTTATCATCCCTTGAAGTCCAAAACACCCTTTCCTTTGTTAAAATAGTATATAAGCCGTCAAGTCTAACCACTTGTTTGAGTTTCACTTCTCTTCTGTGAACTCCAATGCATACAAAATATTCATAAAAATTGTGTTACTTTTTCCCCTATTAATCTTTTTGTTGGTTTAATTCATATGGCCCCAGTAACAGTCTATCAGGGTAGAGGAAAAGTTTTCCTTTCCTGACAGCCATATACTATCTAATCACGTATAGTGTCTTCAGATTCAGCACGAATAACTTGCCTACTCCAATCTTCTACTCTGGCCAGCACAGCCTATTTAATCATTGGTGTTCTGCCATTTTTTGTGTGCTGCCTGAATAGCATATGAATTCTAACCCCTGTAGTCTTGTTCATGCTTCCTCCTTTGTCTATTACGTACTTGGTCTGAATCTTTCAAATTGTCACTTAAGTTCAAATTCTTCGTGAAGCTTTTCCGGACTCATCCATACCAGAGTGACTTAGTTCTCTGAATGCCAAGAGAAGTTTTAGTCACTTTCACTCATCTGCACATGGCATGTGTTGCCTTGCAATGTTTTCTTACTTATGCTTCCTCATTGTATACCCCTGTAGCTCAGCACCATGTTTTATAGTTCTGTATGCTCAGTGTTTAGCACAGAATTCAAAACTCATATGGGATTCAATAAGCAGTCGAAGTGAATACCAGTTGATTTGCCACATTTAGCCCCATTAGGTTAAAAGTGGATGCCCTTGACTTCTAAAAGTCATTCCTCAGAAACTGCTTTCAAAGGCAAAGTATCGTGGGAAACCCAGGATGTTATACTGATTGTGTTACCGAGTCCAAGCTCACTCTGCTTGACAGGCCATGACAGGCCAATAAATAGGGAGACGAGGTGTTGAGGCAAGGAGTACGACTTTACTCGGAAAGCCGGCAGACCGAGAAGACGGCAGACCAGTGTCTCAAGATAACCATCTTATGGGGTCTGGATGCCAGTTTCTTTTATAGAATCAGAGAGGGAAGTAAAGTAAAAAGACAGAATAGAGAGGGAGAGGCAGGGAGGAAGTAAAGAAAAAAGGGCCATCAGTCTTGCTGAAAATCTCCTGGAATGGCCAGCCTCGGGGAGGGAATGTGTTAATTTCTTCTTTCTTGCAGCCATTCACAGGTGGGTATGGTTCCCGGTGGCAGGCTGTTACGTATGATTATAATAACAAAAGCAACAAAAAGCAAAGGCTAAAGTCAAAGAAACAGATCCAACATGGTGTCAAAATTGGCTCTTCCCTGTTATAATAGAGCAGAATATGTCATGTTACCTAAACTGATAGGTAGTTTAGAATGGGCCTGTAAGATAAAGTGAGTGCCAGGTTCCTTTAGTCATCAACTGATAAAATTACAATGTATAAGATGTTTATAATGTGGGAAACAGCACCATGAATGGCTCTGATGTATGCTTCTCATTCGTTTGTTCATCTGTTTGTCCATTTATTTAATAAGTATCTAGTTTACACTATTTTCTGGGAGCGTAAGGACATAATAGACCCTCCCTTTGTGGTGCTCAGAGTCTGAGTCAGTCTGGAGTCACACTAACCTTTTATTTTTTGTGTATCAGTGCAAATACACTTAGAAATGATTCTGAGGTAGAGTCACAGAGAGATTGTGTCTTTAAACAGAAAGATAAAGGAAAACTCACTTGATTGGCACAAGAAGGATTACCAGGATGCTACTAGCAAATCTGGAGGAGATGATTCTCTAAAACCAGTTAATATAAAGACTGCACAAATTGGTAATAAGAGGAGACTTATTCAGTAATTCATACTTATTGAGTACCTATAAAGACTAAGGCACTGTATAGCTACTAGGTGTGAATGCAGGTTTCTTTCTTGGTATAATTAACATCCTAGGGGCAAAAGCATACAATCTACAAGTGAATACGCTGTTATTTAAAAACAGCTATGAAAAGTACTATTAAGCCGACAAATTCATAGCTATGAATGCATGTAAAATGGGGGTGTTGGTTAGCTAGGGAGTTGTAGTTGAGATCTGAAAGAGTAAGATTAGAGGTTGGATATGTGAAGAAGGCTGGAGGGTGGTAAAGGCATTTCCTAATTCCAAGCCATTAGGAAGTGTATGTGTTTGAAGAAGGAAGGAAATTGGCCTATTCTATGTTAACTGGATTTCTGTCACTTGTGCCTGTTCCGTTTTCATTCTAGAGATCACCAGATGGGTAAGAAGTTTGCTGAATCATATCACTATGAGGTGTCTGTCTCATGAGGCCATTCCAGGGAATAACGTTTTCGAAATGAATAAAAATAAAAGTTGAACATAGGCATTTGCTTTATTGCCTTAATTCACAACCTGGCTGAGTCACACTTGCTTTGGGAACCATAATTTTGAATTTCTGGACTTGAACGCGTCTTAAAAATTCTCCTCGCAAATGGAAGGTGGGAAAAAGAAAAGCGTTAGATGTAAAAGCCAGACACACAAATAGCTGTTCAAGAGGGAGTATGACTTAGTGTCACTGAGGGAACTAAACTCAATTCTCAATTCTCAGAATCATGTTTAAAATATCAGCTGTGACACAATGTTAGGCTAACCCAGAAGAAAAAGTACTGGATTCTTCTGCTGCCTGGGGCATATATACATCCAAAGTGTCTCTTTTTGGCACAATTCTTTTTTGAGACTTACTCTTAGAGGCAGGGGCAAATTACCTAGGAATAGAAAACTGGTATACAGTTTTTTATAAAGTACCTAAAGCAATTATACTCTATAAATAAAAACTGTAAATTTAGACTAGCCAAAGGGAAAGGTAAATTGATGAAGAGGAACCTTTCAAAATGACATTTGATACCATATGAAATTCATCCAAGTAGTAAATCAGCTGATAGTCATTTGAACAAAATTTTAGCTTATAATATTAACAGGCTTTAGCAAATTGTTTGAAGAATTTTGTTGGTGCCACACCTAGGGAATATAATTAGTACTAATACTATTAAAAGATGGTTTTCAGTTTTCTCACATTTCTTTAATATATTTCATAATGTAATTGCAAAACATGATAGAATGTAGTCCCATCAAATTGTTAAGGCCTCCATTACAGTGATGTAATGATACAAAAAATATATATTTATTTTTATTTTCCAAATTCTGTTTAAAATAATAACAGAATTACTTGCAGCCTATTTTGTTTACTTAGGGGAGCAGAATTTTGCTACCCCAAAATTTGTCTCTTTGGCATGAGGATTATTCTAGGCTGATTATTTTTAAGAAACAAAGGACTCAAGATGTTTTTCTTTTTACCTTCCACTTAACTACCTAAAAGAGCTTAGATAGAGGACCTATTCCAGGAAGGGAATATCAGCAGAGTCAACTACAAAGATTATGAGCTAGGTATGGCAGACTGGGGGGAAATTAGCAAGGTCTGCTTGTTCAAAGTCTCCTATGTATCTCATTGTCTACATGGCATGGCAAATATTTCTTTACTAAACATTTGCTTTTCCCAACTTCCAGTAAATTATCTTCCTTCCCTTTTTAGTCTCAGACACTTACCCCCTTCTCATTAGCTCAGGATGACATATAAACCACTATTGCCTTAGTGCCTATGGGTCTCATATTCTTATGGGGCGCCCCCTCCTCCATAATACTTAATTAAATTTGTTTTTCTCCTGTTAATCTGTCTTACATTAATTTGATTATTAGACCAGCCAAAGAATATTGAAGGGTAGAAGGAGAAATTTTTCCTCCCTGGCACTTGAAGCTTGTAATACAGTCGGTAGCTTTGTAACATTGACACACAGCTAAGAATCTGTAGATAATGCCAAGCTTTAATCATAAAATTGAGCTTGTTGGACATAGAAAACCTTTTGGCTATTAAATAAAGAACCATCAAATATTTGTAAGGAAAAATCTTCTAAATATGATTTTATAAATCAAAATAGCTAGAGATATAACAAAAAGCTTTATCGACCCAGTCTTTTGAGAAATGTTTACTAAATGCCTACTCTGTGTTGGGGATATAGACATGTAGTAATCTATTCCATATCATCAAGGTGCCTAGATTCTTGTGAAGACACAGGCAGGTCTACTTAAAACCACTAAGATAATTGCCATGGTGATGTAACACAAAATATACCAACAGAGGCAAATGTACTCCGCATTTCCCTGGGAGTCAAAGAAGGCTTCATAATGTGGGAGGTGGTGTTTTAGTTTTAAATTGAAGATAAAAATGAGCAAGAAGTTAAGGACCTTCATTTAGAGGGGCTGAGCTGTGCAAAATCATGAAAGATTGAGAGAGAGTAGTAACCCCAGAGACTAAATACGTTGGTATATGTCCAGTGGTTAAGACTCCACCTTCCAATGCAGGGGGCACGGGTTCAATCCCTGATGGGGGAACTGAGATCCCACATGCCACACAGTGTGTCCAAAAAAAAAGTACAGAAATTACAAATTTGGAATGCTATACATATTTCTGAAAATCCCTATGGAAGATAATTTGGAGCTAAACTTTGGATTTGGAATAAAGTAATGATGGCCTATCTCTGTTTGCTGTACTTATTGTTATTGTCTGTGTTCTGTCCCATGTGATGTATTTGGGCAAGGAGACACTGCAAAATAGAAAGAGCATGGCAATAGAAAGTTATCCTATCATAATTTTCTTGGCAAGAATATTCTACATAAAAAATAAGATGGCTATACAGGATAACACCTTTTATTTTTTAAAAAAATAGAATTATAAGAAGACTAAAGGATCCAGTGAAAAAGGATGAGGCAAACTGGAATTTAAACTTCGGCCCCACCATTTTGATTTATTCACCTTATGATTCTAAACAGTTTTTGTCCTTGGAAATTTAATGATGTAAACATTTAAGGTTAACTAAGATTTAAAATAAAGCAACTTGCTGAAATGATGAATCAAAGTATCACAAGACATAATCAAGCTTTATATCATAGTCAAGATTATTATGCTATAGAATGAATGTTAAAGGCCATTGTTTCCCTTGTCAATAAATTATCAGTTAAAAACAAAAGTAGTACTGCCCCTTAAATTATACTTACAAAGGAAGACTGAATACCCAACTTTATTTTTTATAACTTTGATCTTTTTGAAGTCTTTGGAAGATGGACCTGAGGTTGGGAAAGTCAAAAATACGAAGAAACTTAAGATTAAAAATATACACATAAGATTCAGTTTCATGAAGTTAAGTTATCCATAGTGAGCCCTTGATTGGACAACATATGCAGATGGAATAGGTGTTGAAATAATTAATTTTCTTCCATACTCAATGCATTTTATCTTTCCCCATTATTGCAATTCACCCATTCATTCTTATCAATCCCTTGAAATCTACCAGGTCTATTTGAAACTTACAATGTGAGACATTTACTTGCTTATTTACTTTGCATATCTCCAGCTGTGCATACCTTTTCCAAGAGAATGATTATTACCAATAGGAAGCAGAGCAACATGTATAAAGGCCTTAATGAATAAGTATATAAAAACAAAACACCATCATTTTTTGTTGCTGTTGTTGAAAGAGTTATGCCTGCTTTAATAACTCAATTTATTTTGCTAGAGGGAACACTCCAGTATGTTATGAAAAAGAATAAGCTTACCAAATAATAAGTAACAAGTTGAAAAGGAAAAGTACCCACTATGTTTGCTTCAGAAAAAGAATGAAGTATGTAAGGAAATTAAGTTGGAGCATAAAAAATTAAAGATGGAATGCTGTTTGCCCAAAAACAAAAAAAGGGTTTTTTGTTATTGTGTTACACTGTATTAGCTCAAGAATATTATAATGCTACTGGAAATAAGTTGGCAACCACTTGGTTTTCAGAAGGAATTTTGGTATTGAATCAAAAGTCTGCCCTAGCTATTCAGTTTCTAGATACTGATCCTGAGGAATTAAAATTAAAAATTATCTTGTTATTCCGTGCACTGTTGTTTAGGTACTGTAAACACAACAAAGACAGTCTGTCGTAAAATAGCCATTAAAATGTAAATACATTAGCATGGACTTAAATAAACTAAGATCTGAAACTCAAAAAAAATACACAAACCAAACAAAATACCACATTGATAAGGCAAAACTTGTCAATGTTTGTTTTGACTCAGTTATCAGCTGGCTGGCCAACTTTAGGTAAGTGATTTTCCTCTCTGAGCTTCAGGTTCCTGGCTCATCGAATGGGAAAAATCATATGTAAACATCTCCATAAACACACATTTTGATCTTCTCAATAACTCTAGTGCTACAAACATAAAATATGCTCATTTTAAAATCTTTGTTGCATAGGTTAAAAAAAATCTTCTCTAGAAACAAAAGCCCAATTACATGGCACCCAGGTTTTGTCTTGTCCCCTGCCACGCTACTTTGGTAATGCTGTGAAGTGGGCTCAGATGACATCCACACAGGGGAATGACAACAGGAAGAACCACAAAGATTCACTATGCAAATAAATTTCTTCTGTTAATTAAATTTGAGGAATTGTGGGTTTTACCACCTTTGACATATTTAACTCATTAGTTTGACTCCAGGATACATGGTATAGTTTTGATTTTCTTTTTTTTATTCAATTATGCCTCAAATGTATCTTATTTTTATGAATTTTAAATTTTGTTTTATTTATTTTTTTATACAGCAAGTTCTTATTAGTTATCTTATTTTGTACATATTATTGTATATATGTGAATCCCAATCTCACAATTCATCCCATCACCACCACCCCCAGCCACTTTCCCCCCTTGGTGTCCATACGTTTGTTCTCTACATCTATGTCTCTATTTCTGCCTTGCAAACAAGTTCATCTGTACCATTTCTCTAGATTCCACATATGTGCATTAAAATACAATATTTGTTTTTCTCTTTCTAATTTACTTCATTCTGTATGACAGTCTCTAGGTCCATTCACGTTTCTACAAATGACCCAATTTTGTTCCTTTTTATGGCTAAGTAATATTCCATTGTATATACGTACCACTTCTTTATCCATTTGTCTGTCAATGGGAATTTAGGTTGCTTCCATGACCTGGCTACTGTAAACAGTGCTGCAATGAACATTGGGATGCATGTGACTTTTTGAATTATGGTTTTCTCTGGGAATATGTCCAGTAGTGGGATTGCTGGCTCCTATGGTAATTCTCATTTTAGTTTTTTTAAGGAACCTCCATACTGTTCTCCATAGTGGCTGTATCAATTTGCATCTGCACCAACAGTGCAAGAGGGTTCCCTTTTCTCCACACCATCTCCAGCATTTGTTGTTTGTACATTTTCTGATGACACCCATTCTAACTGGTATGAAGTGATATCTCATTGTAGTTTTGATTTGCATTTTCTTTCAGATTTTTCATCATTAGTATATAGGAATGCAAGAGATTTCTGTGCACTAATTTTGTACCCTGCAACTTTACCAAATTCATTGATTAGCTCTAGTAGTTTTCTGGTGGCATCTTTAGGATTCTCTATGTATAGTATCATGTCATCTGCAAACAGTGACAGTTTTACTTCTTCTTTTCCAATTTGTATTCCTTTTAGTTCTTGTACTTCTCTGATTGCCGTGGCTAGGACTTCCAGAACTATGTTGAATAATAATGGTGAGAGTGGATGTCCTTGTCTTGTACGTGATCTTAGAGGAAATGCTTACAGTTTTTCACCATAGAGAATGATATTTGCTGTGTGTTTGTCATATATGGCCTTTATTATGTTGAGTTAGGTTCCCTCTATGCCCACTTTCTGGCGAGTTTTTATCATAAATAGGTGTTGAATTCTGTCAAAAGCTTTTTCTGCATCTATTGAGATGATCATATGGTTTTTATTGTTTAGTTTGTTAATATGGTGTATCACATTGATTGATTTGGGTTTATTGAAGAATCCTTGCACCCCTGGGATAAATCTCACTTGATCATGGTGTATGATCCTTTTAATGTGTTGTTGGATTCTGTTTGCTAGTATTTTGTTGAGGATTTTTGCATCTATATTCATCAGTGATATTGGTCTATATTTTTCTTTTTTTGTAGTATCTCTGCCTGGTTTTGGTATCAGGGTGATGGTGGCCTCGTAGAATGAGTTTGGGTTGTTCCTCCCTCTGCTATATTTTGGAAGAGTTTGAGAAGGATAGGTGTTAGCTCTTTTGTAAATGTTTGATAGAATTCACCTGTGAAGCCATCTGGTCCTGGACTTTTGTTTGTTGGAAGATTTTTAATCACAGTTTCAATATCATGACTTGTGATTGGTCTGTTCATATTTTCTATTTCTTCCTGCTTCAGTCTTAAAAGGTTATACATTTCTAAGAATTTGTGCATTTCTTCTATGTTGTCCATTTTATTGGCATAGAGTTGCTTGTAGTAGTCTCTTATGATGCTTTCTATTTCTACAGTGTCTGTTGTAACTTCTCCTTTTTCATTTCTAATTTTATTGATTTGAGTCCTCTCCCTCTTTTTCTTGATGAGTCTGGTTAAAGGTTTATCAATTTTGTGTATCTCCTCAAAGAACCAGCTTTTAGTTTTATTGACCTTTGCTATTGTTTTCTTTGTTTCTATTTCATTTATTTCTGCTCTGATCTTTATGATTTCTTTCCTTCTGCTAACTTTGGGGTTTTTTTTGTTCTTCTTTCTCTAGTTCCTTTAGGTGTAAGGTTAGATTGTTTATTTGAAATTTTTCTTGTTTCTTGAGGTAGGATTGTATTGTTATAAACTTACCTCTTAGAACTGCTTTTGCTGCAACCCATAGGTTTTGGATCATCATGTTTTTATTGTCATTTGTCTCTAGGTATTTTTTGATTTCCTCTGATTACTTCAGTGATCCCTCGGTTATTTAGTAATGCATTGTTTAGCCTTCATGTGTTTGTGTTTTTTACGTTTTTTCCCCTGTAATTTATTTCTAATCTCATAGTGTTGTGATCAGAAAAGATGCTTGGTATGATTTCAATTTTCTTAAATTTACTGAGGCTTGATTTCTGACCCAAGATGTGATCAAGCCCAAAGAATGTTCTGTGTGCACTGGAGAAGAAAGTGTAATCTGCTGCTTTCAGATGGAATGTCCTATAAATATCAATTAAATCTATGTGGTCTATTGTGTCATTTAAAGCTTGCATTTCCTTATTAATTTTCTGTCTGGATGATCTGTCCATTGGTATAAGTGACGTTTTAAAGTCCTCCAGTATTTTTATGTTACTGTCGATTTCCTCTTGTATCGCTCTTAGCAGTTGCCTTATGTACTGAGGTGCTCCTACGTTGTTGGGTGCATAAATATTTATAATTGTTATATCTCCTTCTTGGATTGATCTCTTGATCATTATGCAGTGTCCTTCCTTGTCTCTTATAACATTCTTTATTTTAAAGTCTATTTTATCTGATGTGAGTATTGCTACTCCAGCTTTCCTTTGATTTCCATTTGCATGGAATATTTTTTTCCATCCCCTCACTTTCAGTCTGTATGTGTCCCTAGATCTGAAGTGGATCTCTTGTAGACAACATATAGATGGGTCTTGTTTTTGTATCCATTCTGCAAGCCTGTGTCTTTTGGTTGGAGCATTTAATCCATTCACATTTAAGGTACTTATCAATATGTAGGTTCATATTACCATTTTCTTAATTTTTATGGGTTTGCTTTTGTAGGTCCTTTAATTCTCTTGTGTTTCCCACTTAGAGAATTTCCTTTAGCATTTGTTGTAGAGCTAGTTTGGTGGTGCTGAATTCTCTTAGCTTTTGCTTGTCTGTAAATCTTTTGATTTCTCCTTCGAATCTGAATGAGATCCTTGCTGAATAGGGTAATCTTGGTTGTAGGTTCTTCCCTTTCATCACTTTAAATATGTCATGCCACTCCCTTGTGGCTTATAGAATTTCTGCTGAGAAATCAGCTGTTAACCTTATGGGAGTTCCCTTGTATGTTATTTTTCCTTTTTTCCCTTGTTGCTTTCAATAATTTTTCTTTGTCTTTAATTTTTGTCAATTTGATTACTATGTGTCTTGGCGTATTTCTCTTTGGTTTTATGTTGCCTGGGACTCTGTGCTTTGTAGACTTGGGTGGCTATCTCCTTTCCCATGTTAGGGAAGTTTTCAACTATAATCTCTTCAAATATTTTCTTGGTTCCTTTCTGTCTCTCTTCTCCTTCTGTGACCCCTATAACACAAATGTTGTTGCGCTTAATGTTGTCCCAGAGGTCTCTTAGGCTGTCTTCATTTCTTTTCATTCTTTTTTCTTTATTCTGTTCCACAGCAGTGAATTCCACTATTCTGTCTTCCAGGTCACTTATCCGTTCTTCTGCCTCAGTTATTCTGCTATTGATTTGTTCTAGTGTATTTTTCATTTCAGTTATTGTATTGTTCATCTCTCTTTGTTTATTCTTTAATTCTTCTAGGTCTTTGTTAAACATTTCTTTCTTCTTCTAGATCTTTGTCACCATTCTTTTTCCGAGGTCCTGGATCATCTTCACTATCATTATTCTGAATTCTTTTTGTGGAAGCTTGCTTATCTCCACTTCGTTTAGCTGTTTTTCTGGGGTTTTATCTTGTTCCTTCATCTGGTACATAGTATTCTGCCTTTTCATTTTGTCTCTCTGTGAATGTGGTTTTCGTTCCACAGGCTGCAGAATTGTTGTTCTTGTTGTTGCTCTCTGCCCTCTGGTGGGTGAGGCTATCTAAGAGGCTTGTGCAAGCTTCCTGATGGGAGGGACTGGTGGTGGGTAGAGCTGACTGTTGCTCTGGTGGGCAGAGGTCAGTAAAACTTTAATCCACTTGACTGCTGATGGGTGGGGCTGGGTTCCCTCCCTATTGGTTGTTTGGCCTGAGGCGACTTAGCACTGGAGCGTACTCGGCTCTTTGATGGGGCTAATGGCAGACTCTGGGAGGGCTCATGCCAAGGAGTACTTCCCAGAACTTCTACTGCCAGTGTCCTTTTCCTCGCAGTGGGCCACAGCCATTCCCCACCTCTGCAGGAGACCCTCCAACACTAGTAGGTAGGTAGGTCTGGTTCAGTCTCCTATGGGGTCACTACTCCTTCCCTTGGGTCCTGATGCCGACACTACTTTGAGTGTGCCCTCCAAGAGTGGAGTCTCTGTTTTCCCCAGTCCTGTCGAAGTCCTGCAATCAAATCCCGCTAGCCTTCAAATTCTGATTCTCTGGGAATTCCTTCTCCCATTGCTGGACCCCCACGTTTGGAAGCTTGACGTGGGGCTCAGAACCTTCACTGCAGTGGGTGGACTCCTGTGGTATAAGTGTTCTCCAGTTTGTGAGTCACCCACCCAGCAGTTATGGGATTTGATTTTACTGTGATTGTGCCCCTCCCACTGTCTCATTGGGGCTTCTCCTTTATCTTTGGATGTGGGGTATGTTTTTGGTGAGTTCTGGGGTCTTCCTGTCAATGATTGTTCAAGAGTTAGTTGTGAACCTGGTGCTCTTGAAGGAGGAAGTACGCCCACATCCTTCTACTCCGCAGTCTTAAACCAATCCCCACATGGTATAGTTTTAATAAAGTTATTGTTCTAACAACATGGTAAATACTGATATTGTTAAACTTGATTTCTAGGCCGCACATCTTGTCATGTCTGAAATCAAGATGTGACTCATAATTGAAAATATCTGACAATTATTATCACCTTTTTTTCCTCACATGTGGATATCTGTGATATCAAGATGTATGTGATAATTAATAGTTGTTAAATTCAATGAGATATGGGGGAGATATGGTTTGAAATTATACTTATGACTATTTTCACCACCAATAACACATTTTTATTAAAAAAACAAATTTCTGCCCATCTGCCATATTTTAAAAGTTTTTATGTACAAAACAGTAAATTTATGAAGTAAAAATTAACTTACTTTCCTTTTTAAGTTAATCAAAATTATGTATCAGCCAATCAGATTTTTGGATTAGAATATGATAGCCAGTGTTACCATACTGAGTTGTACAATTTCTGCCATTTTGGCATTTTGCTTTGTTGTAGATAAATATATGATTTATATTCAGCTTTTTGAAATACTGAAAATAGCTCAAAGGTTATTATTACTATTTCAGGGACCCCTAGGAGACCAGAGATACCATGTTGGGAATCACTGTACCAGAAAAATGTACATTTCTGAATTATAGTAAGTTCTTATGTGGTTTCACAGGTTATTAAATTCTGTGCAGGCCCATGACATAAGACTTCTTTATTTTCATTTAGGTTTGAATATTGTACTAATAAGGAAATGTGAATAGTCTGTAAATCATTTATATTTAGAAGGCATTTTTTACTGTTTGGAATGTGTAGGAGTCTAAAACTCTGAGAATTTATAGGACTTCAATAGAAACAGTGGAAGATTAGAAACATTATAAAGATTAGCTTGAAGCTACATAATGTTCTATCATATGCCTATTTTAAAAGTTCATTTTTGAGGTTTATAATGCTCATGAAATAATAGTAAGTGAAAAAAGCCAACTTCCAACTATATATATAATATACATCAATTTTGTTTAAAATATATGAGTATGTGTATGTGTGTGTATGTATGCATGTATAAATATAAATGTAATTGTGGGAAGAAAATACAACATAATAGTAACAGTAAGTGATGAATTTACATATAAATGTTTATTATTTTCTTCTTTATATGTATATATGATAATATACAAGAAGCGTATATTAATTTTATGTTTAGAATATAATCAGCATTATTAAAATACTAAACTACAGGGAGAAAAAAGGCCTATTTCTTCACTCTAACATTTCACCATGAACTCTAACAACTTCTTCCTTCCAAATCATATGATACACCCTCTTTAAGGCAGAACTGAGTTTTCTTGCTATATGGCTAGTTTCTTCCCATGGACATAAAGGTTTTTACTTTGGCTTGAAAGATTTACTTTCTAGTTCCCATTTATGTTCCCAAACCAATTTAGGCATGCAGCATACCGATGATGTAAAATACAATTTCATAGTTTCTTAATTTCCTTGGGATAAGGAGGTATGATTAATCCATCTTTGTGTTTCCATGTGTGTTGCAGATCTTGGGCACTCAATACTAGTTCTTTGGAAATGCTTGAAACTTTTTTGTTGCTATAACTTGTCCCCATCCTCAAATGGTGCAACATCATATGCCATTTTACATTTATGAACTTTACCTTATTAGTTTTAACTTGTTAATTTTATAAAACACTTTATATTTTTAATACTGATTCATAAATACTTTCAAAACTTTTTAAAATTCAGAGAAGTTAGACATCTTCTTTACCTATGTATAACTTACTTCCTTATAAACTATCATGTAACGTATAATCTTATATCTTATCAATATCTTATAAAATAACTATATTAACCATCTCTAGGTAATTTATAATAACATATTATAAGAGTTATCATAAATTTTATATTCAAGTCACCTGAAAGTTGACATGGAGTAGTGTTTAGGCATACAGGCCCTAGGGTTGAAATGGCTATATTTGAATGCTGGTTTTGCCACGTATTAGCTAAAGGACATCTACTTACTTATCTTTTCTGTACTTCATTTTTTTCCCTTTAAAGTGGGTAGAGTAGAATTTACTTTGTAAGTTTATAAAGCAGATTAAATTAGTTATTTATAAAGCATTTAAAATAATGAATAGTACCTAGTATTTACTGAATAAATATTTACTTGATTTATAGCAAAAGTACCAATGAAATTCAATAGGAAGGATATGTTCTTTTTCCCCCAGTAAATGATGCTGGAGCAATTGGATAGCCGTCAGGAAAAAGTAAATCTTGGTCCTCTACCTCATATGATGACCAAAGCTAATTTGAGATGGGTTATATATCTAAATATAAAAGGTGAAACTACATAGCTTCTAGAAGGCAGTATTAAAGAAAATCATCATCCCTTTAGTATAGACAAAAATTTCTTAAACAGAACACAAGTTCTGTTTAACGGAAAACATTGATAGACAAGAC
Organism: Neophocaena asiaeorientalis asiaeorientalis; assembly: GCF_003031525.2. Lineage (NCBI taxonomy): Eukaryota > Metazoa > Chordata > Mammalia > Artiodactyla > Phocoenidae > Neophocaena > Neophocaena asiaeorientalis. Next base: position 13,783,482 of record NW_020174013.1, on the reverse strand, counting down.
TTAAAATTTAGAACCCCTGGTCATCAAAAATAGGGACATTGATAGATGGGATAAGATATGGAAAATACATATAGCCAACAAAGGATTCGTATCCAGAACATATGAAGAACTTCTACGAATCAACAGGAAAAAAAGCATACAGTATAATCCAAAAAATGGACAAAACATTTGACCAGGGATTTCACAAAAGAGGATAGCAAAGTGGCCAATAAGCATCTGAAAAAGTAGTCAATTTAACCTGTGTTTCATCAGGAAAACACAAATTAAAACCACAATGAGGGCTTCCCTGGTGGCACAGTGGTTGAGAATCTGACTGCCAATGCAGGGGACACGGGTTCAAGCCCTAGTCTGGGGAGATCCCACATGCCGTGGAGCAGCTAGACCCGTGAGCCACAACTACTAAGCCTGCGCGTCTGGAGCTTGTGCTCCGCGACAAGAGAGGCCGGGACAGTGGGAGGCCCGCGCACCGCAATGAAGAGTGGCCCCTGCTTGCCGCAACTAGATAAAGCCCTTGCACGGAAAAGAAGACCCAACACAGCCAAAAATAAATAAATAAATGCATTTATATTAAAAAAAAAAAACAAACACAATGAGATTCTACTATGCACTCACCCGTATGACTAAAATTTTAAAAGACTGATAATACCAAATGTTGGTGAAGTTATAAGACATCTAGAACTGTCACACATTTCTGGATTGGAGTCTGTGGGAGCCATGAGAATGCACCTTATAAATCTCAAACTACAAGTAGCCTTCCTGACAGCCTTGCCAAAATTCCCTTAGACTGCATGATAGTGTAAGATGCTTCCACCCAACTTTCCCTTTCCTCATTCTTCATAAGGGGTCCAAACTTGCATTGCCCCTTGACAGCTCCGCCAGCCTTTCCTGGCTCTCTCTCCATTTTCTCTCACAGGTGCTTTCCCTAATAAAATCATTGTACATTTAGTCCCATTTTAGTGTCCATCTCTTGGGGACATGGACCACTTAGAAAAAATGTTTGAAACTAAACCCAATGGCCAAGAATTTCCATTATTCCAAATTATAGATCCAAAAGAAATAAGTGCATATTTCCACAAAAATATCTATACAAGAATAATCTTAGCACTTACATTGACAACAACCCCAAAGTGGAAGCAACCCAAATATTCTTCAGTAGGAGACTGAATAAATTGTGATAACTTCATAAAATGAAATACAATGCAGCAATAAAAAATGAACTACTGGTACAATAAACAATATAATTGAATCCTAACAATATTTTGCTGAATGAAATAAGCCAGGCACAAATAAGTATATACTGTGTAATTCTATTTATATGAAGTTCAGGAACAAACTAGTATATAATGATAAAAGTTATAAAATGTTATAAAAAAATTTTTTAGTTGGTGGTCATACAAGTAAAAATTATGTGTATTAAAATATGGGTAAAAATTACTGAACAGAACAGTTAAGATTAGATCACTTTGTGTACTTTACTATAGCATTGTTATGCCTCAATTAAAAAAAATTAAAATTGTAGTATGATACTAAGTATTATATGGCATACATAATATATAGATATCTATATATCCAAGCATGCATATAACTAAAATCTAGTTTTCTTAATAGATAAATTCCTGTTTCTATAGGTTGTTTATCACTAAAATAATTATATTTTCTGAGTTATTATCTATCTCTTAAATTCCCAACTTTTAACGTTGTTCATTCAAATATACATGAAAGGTAATGGGATAAGTTGATGAACTACAGGTAAAGAAAGTGCCCTGAGAAAAAGATTATGCATAGGAGTTTCTCTAGAACCATTGTGCCAAGCAGGAAAGCCCACAATTTGTTCTAGTAGGTAGATCCAGTAGAGAGATATTTTAGGCATACCACTCATCTCAAACTACAGGGAATTGTACCTCATTCAAGTAAGAAGCTTATGTATGACGTAGAATGACAGTTGTTGAAGTAGTGGAAATGCCATTCTGTCTTTCAGCTACTATAATTGGGTAGCTGTATTTTGGGGGAAAAAATATGTTTAACTTCCTTCCTTATGGCTACTGTCAAATTTTTTTCTTAAGATCTAGACATGTTTTTGTACTTGAAATGATTCTAAAATTTTTTTTTTTGACTAGAAATAGGGGTGATATTTTTCTTTGAGCACTGCTGCTGAAGAGTTTCTTAATTTTAAATAAGAACTTTATACAATATTTATGCATGTCTCCTTATGTGTGAGCAATTTTTCCACTTAATGCTGGTAAAATATGTGGAAAAGTCAGTAAAAAATTTTTTCTGTGGGTGTAACTTCAGAGAAAAGATCATTGTAGTTATTAAATAAACTTGCCATAAAAAGGCCTCTTTTTATTTGGATATTGAACTTAAAATCTTGCAAGGCAATCAGTTCTTATGAATTGTGTGTAATTATTAGTTTTATTTAAAAGATGTAGAACTTGGAATGACTATGCAAAACTCCTGGATTTTCATCTTCCCTCTGCCATCAACGTACTGGAAAAATTTTAACAGTTTCTATAAATGGAACAATAACACCCAGGGGAACATGGCCTACCAATGTATACCCAGTGTGTTACATTCCTAGCAGTCATAGAAAAAAGGAGAGATTTCGGCTTGGATGAAGCCTTAAGACAACAACTTTCAAAATGTGGTCTGGACCTTCCTCTTTATCACCTGGGTATACTATTTTATTTTATTTTATTTTATTTTTTTTTGCGATATGTGGGCCTCTCACTGTTGTGGCCTCTCACGCTGCGGAGCACAGGCTCCAGACGCTCATGCTCAGTGGCCATGGCTCACAGGCTCAGCCGCTCCGCGGCATGTGGGAGCCTCCCAGACCGGGGCACGAACCCGCGTCCCCTGCATCGGCAGGCGGACTCTCAACCACTGCGCCACCAGGGAAGCCCTTATTTTGTTTTTATTTATTATTTTTTAACATCTTTATTGGAATATAATCACTTTACAATGGTGTGTTAGATTCTGCTTTATAACAAAGTGAATCAGCTATACATATACATATTTTGGGTTGTTTGTTTTTCTGATATAGAGCTGCATGGGCTGCTTGTAAATTTTGGAGATTAATCCCTTGTCAGTTTTAAAATTAAAGTTCCTGGACTTCCCTGTTGGCTCAATGGTTAAGAATCCGCCTGCCGGGCTTCCCTGGTGGCGCAGTGATTGAGTCCGCCTGCCGATGCAGGGGACACGGGTTCATGCCCCAGTCCGGGAAGATCCCACATGCTGCGGAGTGGCTAGGCCCTTGAGCCATGGCCGCTGAGCCTGCACGTCCGGAGCCTGTGCTCCGCAACAGGAGAGGCCACAACAGTGAGAGGCCCGCATACTGCAAAAAAAAAAAAAAAAAAGAATCCGCCTGCCAATGCAGGGGACACTGGTTTGAGCCCTTTTCTGGGAAGATCCCACATGCCGCAGAGCAACTAAGCCTGTGCACCACAACTAATGAGCCTGAGTGCCACAACTACTGAAGCCCACATGCCGAGCCGGTGCTCCACAACAAGGGAAGCCACCACAGTGCGAAGCCCACGCACCGCAACGAAGAGTAGCCCCTACTCACCACCAGTAGAGAAAGCCCACGCGCAGCAATGAACACCCAACACAGCCAAAAATAAATAAATAAACATATATATTTTTTAAATTAAGGTTCCTGTCAGACTTTACACAAAATTTATGGGCATAGAGCCTGGAAATCCACATTTTGAACTTGCAACCCAGAAGATTCTTAAATACAAGTTTTTTGGATTTTTTGTTTTGTTTTTTGTTCTTTGTTTTTTTAACCAATAATGAGTGTGATGATTACTCTTACAGAACTACACTTCATTATGCCTGCTAAAATTACTCATCCTATCCCCACAAATTAGACTAGCATCAACAAGGCAAAGTAAACAAACAATGGACATGAAGAGTTTGGTATAATATTTGTTATTCAAAATGAGTTGTAAACAATCCTGCCTATTTGTTAGTATCATTCCTTTCCAGTAAATAGCTATATTTTGTCCTCAGACAAGAACTTCATCTTACTTTTATCATTTAATGATATCTACAAAGGAGATCTCAGGGATATTACAAAATTAGAAGTTAATTCTGGCATAATTGATTGTTGTATCTCTTAATGAAAAACAATGATTTTTCAATTATATAAAATGAACAGAACAAGAAACACCATGCTATTTCTTGTCCCTTTGCTGTTAATCTAAAATTATGTTAATGAACTCATAGGAATAAAAGAAAAATGTCTTCCTTGATGATTCATATTTTTGAAAGAGAACCAGGTTTGAGAGATAAGAATCTGAGACTTTTAGCTTCTTTCCTACACACATGATTTAGTTTTGTGCCTGAAATCTTGAGATTCTTACCAAACTTAGGACACACTTTTAAATCCAACACGAATGTGAGAAATAAAGGCAAAATATTTCATTGTGAAATGATATTTCCTTTAAAGTTTGAAGTGGATACAAGTGGAACTGTTAAATTTTACCAATTTAAAATGTGAGAGACTTGTCTATTATAATGATACCAGCTCGCCTTTCACAGGCTATTAGGGAGACAGCCAGTTTCCTTCTACTTACTGAATGAAGAGAATCTAAGGTGAAGTAGGGAATCCTTGTTTAGAGTTAAAAATTCAGTGTCCTCACCATTTTTGGGTGCTGACTTGCTTACTTAATTTGGGCCATATTGGTATTTTTACTTTGAATAACTCAATGATGAAATGGTAATAATATATCCAACTTACTTTCTAATATTAAAAAGCAGTGCAGGGCTTCCCTGGTGGCGCAGTGGTTGAGAGTCTGCCTGCCGATGCAGGAAACGCAGGTTCGTGCCCCGGTCTGGAGGATCCCACATGCCACGGAGCGGCTGGGCCCATGAGCCATGGCCGCTGAGCCTGCGCATCCGGAACCTATGCCCTGCAATGGGAGACGCCACAACGGTGAGAGGCCCGCGTACAACAAAAAAAAAAAAAAAAAAAAAAAAAAAAAAAGCAGCACAGCTCTGATATGAACAAAAATTCAAGACAGTAAATAGCTAGATCTTTTTGTTATAATATTGCCAAAGTAATAAATTCTTAGTATTTTTATTATTATTTGTTGATCATAAGGTAAAAAGACATGTTGAGAAAAAGTGCTGTTGTCCAACTTTCTCTTCTTCCTACTGTTCATACACAGATAGTATCCTTACTTCATTGACAGAAAATGTTATCAATTTTTCCATGGATTTTTTTCTGAGGTTCAAGTTTTATAAGGAAAGTTAATAAAATATGAAAAGAACCTTGGCAATTGTTAAAAAAAAAGTAGTACTTTGGGATTATGAGGTGAAGTAAAGATTGTTCTTTTTAAATAAGTCCACACTAGGGTGTTGATATGAATTATAATGAGGCCATGGGCATGAAAGCACCTGGCACTTATATCAGTACTCTCTCTAAAAAAGGTTTATAAAATATTACATATTTAATATGTTTATGAACTCATATACATTAATATTACATTTTATTAAAATATATCCATTTATAAAATATGTATATGTTACACACATATAAATATACAAATTAGAAAGCTACATCTCTAGATCTTCCTATAGATATCATAAGCTTAATGTTCTCTTTGAGAAAGAGTTTCCTTGGAGAGTCTGGTACTAGCTCTGGAACCACCCCTACATCTCTAACTTTTATCATATATGTCCAGACTGCTTCAAGTCTAGGGTCACTCAGTGGAATTTCCAGACAGTGCATAGTCACAATTTTACTACAATTATACGTTGAGTTTCATAACTTGAAACAGGCAATCAGGCTCAGAAACCAACCACATGAAGGAAAGCGTGAGGCATGGAATAGCTCTACACGTCTCCCCTCCCTAAACCTCACTTTTTCAGAACTATAAGAATTCATTGTAGGTCCAGCCACTTCAGGAGGATGAACTTCTCCTCTATCTGGAAATCACACAGGCATTCTTAATCATTTCTCAATTTTGGCATTCAGTTGGCAATGCTTTGTAAATTCACCTTCTCTCCCTATTTAAGAGCTGCAGGAAGAGTAAGGGCAAATTCATAAAATATGCACAGTGCCCCCCATATAGAAGGTTTGTGGCTAAATGATGTTCAACACTATTTGCAAGGCTGGCAATTTAGAGTAAAGGTTGGAGATCAACCAGCTCTTTTAAAAGGACAAATTGTTCTCATACCATTGATTATAGAAACTGTTCAATAGGAGAATGAAGAATGCCTACTTGACTTGTCAGACACTCAAAGAATCTTAGGCTTTAGAGCTAAGAATGTAATTTTGTCAGCAGATTGATATAAGTCTGAGACCTGGCTCTATCATTGACAGTGAGTGGGTCCTGGGCACGTGACTTAGCCACTCTTCAGTTTCAGCATTCTCATCCATAAAGTGGAGATAGTTCATTCAAAATATATTCAACCAACATTTACTCTGCTCAAGACCTGCCAATCATGTGGTGATAATGTCTACTTCATAATACTATTGCAAGGACTAAAAGAGATGATGGACGTTGTGTTTTTAGAATAGGTCTGGTGCATAAAAAGACACACAGTAAATGTTTATTAAAATATTTTATCAACTATTCTTCCCTGTTAGGTAATTCTATTATTATTTTTGTTGAATCATGTTCATCAAATAAAACATTTAATATAGCCACTTTCCTAGAAATTAAAAATAGGTGTAGTGATGAAGTGAATCATCAAGGAAGAAGCTTAGTCTTAGTGAAGGTAATGATCCTTACTGAGTTACTACATTGAGGTCATATTGTCTGTTACGTGGGATTCTTTCATCTTTACCAAACATGAAACCCATACTACTTCAGAATGAACTAAAACAAGCTGAATATTTTGCCATGCTTTTCTTTCTTTTGCTTTTGTTGTTCTTTGGTTGGTTTTGTTTTGTTTTGAGAGTTACAGTGTTTCTTCTACTTCTTCCTTTGGGAATGAGAAAATTGTTTTCTTGTTCACATACTCTTAGATTTTCCTCTAAAAGACTGCTTTTCAATAGTATGATATATTACTAAAATAGTAATAGATTAAATTTAACATGCATGACATTATGAAAATTTAGCATGCATCTTAAAGTAAAATTATGCAAAAAAATAACTAAAAATTTAGCATGCAACCTCAAGCAAATTCACTCAAAGGCGACTGAAATATGGAAAGCAACTGAAATATGGAAAGCAACGATAAGATTACCCTTTTATTCCCACACTGAAAGCATCATTAAAGAAGTTGGTACAAATGAGCATTTATTTTTGAATGTGGCTGAGTGAGATTTAGGGGTTCAAGAAGGTTCTAGGATTCTGAGAATATTTCAGAGTATCAAAGACCCATTGGCAATTAAGAGCAGCAAAGGGCAAGAAGTATCCAAATCTGCCTACATCAAACCATCAAAATCTCTAAGATCTTTTATTCTAGGTTTCCATAAGGAAATATACAAGCTGAATTTTAAAAGAGCAGCATTGTTATGGATAAAGATTAAGAGCAAATTCTAAACAGTTATAAACAAAGGCGTAGAAACAGAGGTATACACATATATATAAATTCTTTTCCACTAAATTGTAAATTCTTCTCTACATATTCTCTATATTATGACCGTCTATAACTTCAGGGAAAAAATAGGTGCCCATTAAATAATAAGGAAAAAGATAGGTGGCCAAGGAAACTGAATACTTTTTTATCCATCCACTAAAAAATTTATAAGCATCAAATCATCCACATATTTTCATAAGCATATGAGAATAAATTGGAAAGTATTGCATGCATGGATAAGTACATATTTTTAATAATGTGTTGAGGTGAAATTCACATAACATAAAATTAAGCATTTTAAAGTAAACAATTCAGTGGTATTTAGTACATTTACAAAGTTGTGAAATCTATCTAGTTTCAAAACATTATCATCACTCCAAAGTAAAGCCCTTTACCCAATAAACAATTTCTCCTCATTCTTCCCATCCTCTAGCCCTTGGCATCCACCAGTCTGCATTGTGTCTCTAAGTTAATAACCCTACAATGGCCTCTAGTAAAAGAATATGTCACACACCTCTCACTTTAAGTCAAAAGCTAGAAATGATTAAGCTTAGTGAGGAAGGTATGTCAAAAGATGAGACAGGCCCAAAAGTCCTCTTGTGCCAGTTAGCAAAGTTGTGAATGCATAGGAGAGGTTCTTGAAAGAAATTTTAAATGCTAGTCTAGTGAACACACAAATGATAAAAATGGGAAACAGCCTTATTGCTGAGATGACAAAAGTTTTGCTTGTCTGGATAGAAGACCAAACCAATCACAACATTCCCTTAAACCAAAGTCTAATCCAGAGTAAGGCCTTAACTCTCTTCAATTTTATGAAGGCTGAGAGAGGTGAGGAAGCTGTGGAGGAAGAGTATAAAGCTAGCAGAGGTTTAAGGAAAAAAGCCATTTTCATAAGCTAAAAGTGCAAGAAGCAGCAAGTGCTGATGTAGAAGCTACAGCAAGTTATCTAGAAGAACTAAGTAAGATAATTAATGAAAGTGGCTATATTAAACAACAGATTTTCAGTGTAAATGAAACAGCCTTATACTGGAAGAAGATGACATCTAGGACTCTCAAAGCTAGGGATGAGAAGTTAATGCCTGGCTTCAAAGCTTCAAAGGACAGGTTGACTATCCTTATACGAACTAATGCAGCTGGTAATTCTAAGTTGAAGTCAATGCTCATTTACCATTCCGAAAATTCTACGGCCCCTAAGAATTCTGCTAAATCTACTCTGCCTGTGCTCTCTCAATGGAACAAGAAAGCCTGGATGACAGCACATGTGTTTACAACATGGGTTACTAAATATTTTAAGCCCACTGTTGAGAACTACTGCTCAGAAAAAAGAAGATTAGCTTCAAAATATTACTGCTCACTGACAATGCACCTGGTCCCTCAAGAGCTCTGATGGAAATATACAACAAAATTCACGTTGTTTTCGTGTCTGCTAACACAACATCCATTCTGTAGCCCATGGGTCAAGGAGTAATTTTGACTTTTAAGTCTTATTATTAAAGAAATACATTTCATAAGACTATAGCTTTCATAGATAGTGATTTCTCTGATGGATCTGGGCAAAGTCAATTTAAAGTCTTCTGTAAAGGATTCACCATTCTAGATGCCATTAAGAACATTCTTGATTCAGGGGAAGACATCAAAATAGCAAACATTAACCCGAGTAGGGAAGAAGTTGATTCCAACCTTCATGGATAACTTTGAGGGGTTCAGGACTTCAGTGTAGAAAATAACTACACATGTGGTGGAAATAGCAAGAGAACTAAATTAGAAGTGGAGCCTGAAGATGTGACTGGATTGTTGCAATCTCATGATAAAACTTGAACGGATGAGGATTGCTTCCTATGAATGAGCAAAGAAAGTGGTTTCTTGAGATGGAAATTTCTCCTGTTGAAGTTGCTTTGAAGATTGTTAAGATGACAACAAACGACTTAGAATATTACATAAATTAGTTGATAAAGCAGTGGCAGCGTTTTATAGAACTGACTCCAATTTTGAAAGAAGTTCTCTTTGTAAAACTCTGTCAAACAGCAATGCATGCTACAGAGAAATTGTTCTTGAAAGGAAGAGTCTGATGCAGCAAACTACACTGTTCTCTTATTTTAAACAATTGCCAGAACTACACCAGCCTTCAGCCACCACCACCCAGACCAGTGAGCAGCCATCAATATTGCAGCAGGATCCCCCGCCAGCAAAAAGATTACAACTCACTGAAGTCTCAGATGATAGTTAGCATTTTTTTAACAATAAGGTATTTTTTTCAGGTACGTGCATTGTGTTTTTAGACCCTAATGCTATTGCACACTTAATAGACTTAGAGTACACAGTGAAAACATGACTTGTGTGTGCACTGGGAAACCAAAAAGTTCATATCACTTGCTTTATTGCCGTGTTTGCTCTATTATGGTGGCCTAGAACTGAACCTGCAGTATCTCTGAAGTATGTCTATATTCTATATATATCTATATACACCAAAATTTGTTTATCGATTCATCCCTTGATTGATATTTATACTGTTTCCACACTTTTGGCTATTGTGAATACTGCTGCTATGAACACGGGAGTACATGTGCTTTTTTGAGTAGCTGTTTTCAATTATATTGGGTATATAAGTAGGAGTGGAATTGTGGGGTCGTATGGTAATTCTGTGTTGAACTTTTATGAGGAATCGCCAAACTCTTTTCCAGTGGCTGCATCAATTTGCATTCTCACTACCAGTATATGACAATTTCAATTGCCACACATCCTGAACAGCTCTTTTAAATTTCCTTTACTTTTAATTAAGTATTATTGTATCCATCCTACTGAGTGTGAAGTGGTACTTCATTGTGGATTTGATTTGCATTTCCTTAACAGCTAATAATGTTGAGCACACGTTCATGTGTTTGTTGACCATTTGTATATCTTCTTTAGAGAAATATCTCTTCAAGAATTTGCCAATTTTTAAATTGAATTGTTTCTATTTTTCTTGATGATCTGTAAGAGTTCTTTATATATTTTGGCCCTTATTAGATATATAATTTGACAATATTTTCTCCTGTTCTCTAGATTGTCTTCACTTTCTTGATAAGATCCTTTGATGAACAAGTTTTAAATTTTGATGACGTTCAATTAACTTATTTTGTCTTTTGTTGCTCCTGCTTTTGTTGTCATAGCTAAGAATCTATCACAAAATCCAAGGTCATGAAGGTTTATTTGTTTTCTTCTAAACATTTTATTATTTTAACCCTTATATTTATGTCATTGACCCATTCTGAGTTAATTTTTGGTAAATGTTCTGAGGTAGGGGGTCTAACATCAGTATTTTGCATGTGAATATCCACTTGTCCCAGCACCATTTGCGAAAAGACTGTTATTTCCCCCATTGAATTGTCTAAGCACCCTTGTCAAATATCAACTGGCCACAGACGTATGGGTTTATTGCTAGACTCTCAAGCCTATGCCATTGTTCTATATGTCTATCCCATGCCATTACCACAATATTTATATTGCTATGGCCAGGTAGTGAATTTTGAAACTAGGACATATGATTCCTTTAACCTTGTTCTTTTTTCAAGATTGTTTTGACTATTTGGGGCCCCTTGCAATTCCATATGAATTTGAGGACCACCTTTTCACTTTATGCAAAAAAGGTCTTGGGATTTTGATAGAGATTGCATTGAATCTGAAGATCACATTGGGTAGCATTGACATCTTAGCAATATGGAGTCTTCCAACCCATGAACTTGGGATGTCTTTCAGTTTTTTTTAAAGTCTTCTTTAATTTCTTTCAGCAGTGTTTTGTAGTTTTTGCTGTACAAGTCTTCATCTTCTTAGTTATAGTTATTTCTAGTTACTTTATTCTTTTGGACACTATTACAAATGGAATTGTTTATTATTTCCTTTTTTATTGTTTATTGCTGGTGTATAGAAATACAACTGATTTGGGGTTGTATTAAGGGTATTGATCTTACACCCTGAAGATTTGCTGAATTCATTTTTTACTCTATTAGTGTTTTTGGATTTGGAAGGAATTTCTACCTATAAGATCATGTCATCTACAAAGAGAAATAGTTTTACTTCTTTTCCAGTCTGGATGCCTTTTACTCAATGATTGATTGATTGATTTTGGTGCCTAGTTGCTCTGGCTAGAACATCAAGTGCAATGTTTAATAGCAAAGGTAAAAGCTGGCATTCTTGTCTTCTTCATAATATTAGGAGGAAAGGTTTCAGTCTTTCACTATTGAGTGTGATATTATCTCTGTGTTTGTCATAAATGCCCTTCATCATATTAAGGAAGTTTCCTCTATTCTTAGTTTTTGTGATATTTTTGTCATAAAATGCTGTTGATTCTGTCAAATGTTTTTCTGTGTCAGTTGAGATATCATGTGTGTGTAAGTGTGTGTGTTTCCCTTTTGTTCTATTAAGATAGTGTATTGGATTGATTTTCTTATGTTGAACCACCCTTGAATTCCTGGGATAAATCTCACTTGGTCCTGGTGTATAATCTCTTTAATATACTGTTTGGTGGTTTAGTTTGCTAGTATTTATTGAAGACATTTGTGTCTATAATAATAAAGGATATAGTCTGTAATAATCTTTTTTGTGACATCTTTATCTGGTTTTGGTATCAAGATAATGCTGGTCCCACAAAATGAGTTAGAAAGTGCCCCCCCACTTCTTCTTGTAAGAACTCGGAAAGGATTGGTGTTATTTCTTCTTTAAATGTTTGGTAGAATTTGCCAGTGAAGACATTTGGTCCTGGCATTTTCTTTGTTTGGAGAATTTTTTATTACTGATTCAACCTCTACTTGTTACAGGTTTGTTCATATTTCTTCTTGAGTCAGTTTTGGTAATTTGAATGTTTCTAGGAATGTGTCAATTTCAATGAGATTATTTAATTTGTTGGTGTACATTTGTTCATAGTATTTTCTTATAATCTTCTTAAAAAATATTTCTGTATGGTCAGTAGTAACGTCCCCACTTTCATTTCTGATCCTGGTTATTTGCAAATTGTCTCTTTTGTTTTTGTCGGTCTAGCTAAAGCTTTGTCAGTTTTGTTTTCAAAGAACCAACTTTTGGATTTACTGATACTATTATTTTCCATTCTGTATTTTATTTATCTCGATTTGAACCTTTATTATTTTCCTCCTTCTGTTAGCTTAGGGTTTAGTTTGCTCTTCTTTTTCTAGGTCCTTAAGGTACAACGTTAGGTTCTTAAACCGTCCTCTGACTACTGCCTTTGCTTTGTCCCATAAGTTTTATGCTGTGCTCTTATTTCCATTCATCTCTTAGTATTTTTAATTTCCCTTGCGATTTATTCTTTGAACCATTAGTTGCTTGAGCGTGTTGTTTCATTTTTACATAGCTGTGTGTTTTTTCCAATTTTCCTTCTGTTATTTATTTCTAGCTCTATTGTTGTCAGAAAAAAATTCTTTGTGCAATTTCAGTCTTTTTGAATTTATTAAGACTTGTTTTGTGGCTTAACATATGGTCTACTCTGGAGAATTTTCTATGTGCATTTGAGAAGAATGAATATTCTGTGCTTGTTGGGTAGAGTAGTGTATATATATCTGTTAGGTACAGTTGGATTATAGTGTTGTCCGAGTCCTCTATTTCCTCACTGATCTTTTATCTAAATGTTCTCTGTTATTGAAAGTGAGCTATTGAAGTTTACAACTATTATTCTTGAAATGTCTATTTCTCCCCTTCAAGTCTGTTGATATTGGTTTCATATCTTTAGGGGCTCTGTTGTTTCAGGTGTATGTGTTTATAATTATTGTATTTTCTGGGTAAATTAATTATTTTATCAATATATAATGTCTTCCTTTGTCTTTGTAATAGATTTTGACTTAAAGTTTATGTTGTCTGATACTAGTTTGTCTTTTTTTTTTTACTATTTGCATGGAATATCTTTTTTAGTAGACTTTTTTTTATAACTTCTGAATGCATAATGTCAATGGTAATCAAATTAATAATTAATTCATGCATCCATTGATTTATTCATCTGAAATTAACTGATTATCTATTATCCCTAAATTAAAGATTTTGCCGTCAAGTCGCTTTCATTTTAACCCAATCTCTTAATGGCACAGAAATTGTGTTTAAAGTGTGGTCCCTCAAATAAAAGAGAACAATTTTATTAAAATGTTTTTAATCACCTTTATTGAAATATAAGTTATGTATAACAAACTGTGCCCTTTTAAGAATATTGCTTAATAAGTATTGCAAATGCATACATTCATGTAAACCCATCACAATCAAGGTATAGAACACTTCCACCTCAAAATATTTTCACAGTCCCTTCAATCCCAGCCCCACACAAGTATTTCTCCCCTTCCTCCCACTAAAGTCTAGATTGTCTTATCTACAATTTCAAAGAAATGGATTCATAATGTACTTACTCTTTTGTAGCTGTTTCCTTTTGCTTAGCAAAATGTATATGAAATTCAGACATATTGTTGTGTATATTGGCAGTCCATTCGTTTTAATTGCTAAGTAGTTTTCCATTGTATAAATATATAATGTATTTACCCATTCACCCACTTACGAACACTTTATTCCAGTTTATAGCTACTATAAATAAGCTGCTATGTGTATATGTATATATTTTTGTGAACACTTAGGTAAGTAAATACTTGGGTATTGAACATATGAAACCTTTGCCCTGATGGTTACCTAGGCCACAATTATTTGGACCTTGGGGGGAAAATCAATTTTTAAACTTTCTTTTTAAGAAAATGTTTTATACCTGTCTTACTTATAATATCTATCCCTGGACTTTTTGTATTCCAAATGTTTGTGATGCTGAGAAGTAAAGTTCATTTTATGTGATATTCATGCATTTTAATCTACTTTTGGTAGATACTTAAGGATATTAAACCCTCATTTAAATATGAAAAAAATACTTGGGTAAATACTTACACGTGCAATTCTAAGTCAAATGTAAGTGTATTTTAAAACATAAAAAGTTGTCAGTTTTCCAAAGTGATTGTACCACTTTACACTCCCACCAGAAATATATGAGATTTTCAGTTGCTCCCCATCCTCTCCAACACTTAGTAATGTAGCCTTTATAATGGAGATGTTTCAGTATCTCATTTGGTTTAATTGTCATTTCTCAAATGACTAATGATGATATTTCCATTTGCTTTTTGGCCATTTATGTGTATTCTTTTGTGAAATATCTATTGGAGAATTTTGCCCATGTTTTAGTTGGGTTGATTGTATTCTTAACATTGAGTTGTAAAAATGTCTTACATATTCTGAATACAAGCCCTTTGTAGACAGATATATTACAGTTTATTATAGTCTGTGGCTTTTAATTTTATTTTCTTAATGTTCTCTTCCAAAGAGACAAAGATTTTGATTTTAACGAAGTTCAACTCGTCAATTTTTCTTTTATGCATAGTACCTTTTGCTTTTTGGGAAATCTTTGTTAAACCAAGATTGCATAGATTTTTCTCCTTTATTTTATTCTAGAAGGTTTATATTTTCATATTTACATTTAAGTATATGATACATTTCAACTCACATTAACTCCTGTTGAGAATAGAATCTTTTCTGTGATTCAAGAAGCTTGAGGATGTAATTGATTCTTTGCTGGGTAATATAGGAATAGCACTGACAACATACACAACACATTTATTTTTTAGGCAAAGCCATTGAAAGAAATGTGTCATTACTTTGTGGATTAAATAGGTATCATATTTACTATAAAATGTGTAAGAGCCTCAGTTTTTAAGATTCAAATCTTAATAGTGTTAAACAGATACCACCTAAATGGTAGTGCATTTATTTTCATGAACTTTTCTCTTATTCAAATGTGTAATTCTCAGCTCCCAACTCTACTACTATGATTCAATAGTAGGTAAATCAGGTGAAATGCAAAACCAGTACAGCGTTTGCAGCCAGAATTCAGCAATATGAACCAAAATTAGCTATGCATTTATCCTTGAACCAGCAAAATGATTTCTAGGATTACATTCCCAAAATGAAATGGCATAAAATATCATGGCACGAGACCATTTATCATAGCACTATTATAATAACAAAGGCTAGAAGCAGAGCAGAAAAGTGGAGGTGGGGGCAAAAAGGAGAGGTTGGTAACAAGGTACAAAGTTTCAGTTATAAGATGAATAAGGTCTGAGGATCTAACGAAAAACATGGTGACTGTAGTGATAACAGTGTATTGTATAATTGAAATTTGCTGAAAGAGTAGAACTTAAATGTGCTTACCTCCCCCCCAAAAAGGATAAATACGTGAGGTGATGGATGTGTTAATTAACGAGATGGGTGGAATCCTTTCACAAGGTACCCATATATCAAATCACCACAATATACATTTTAAATGTCTTGTAATTTTATGTCAATTATACCTCAATAAAGCTGAAATAATAGGTCTTAAAAAAAAAGAAAAGACTGGAAAGGACCCAAACATCATCAGTTGAGGACTCCTGAGTAAATTATGGTTCATCTGCATTTTGGAATACTACGCGGCTGTTAAAGAAATTGGGAATATATTTATATACTGCTCTATAGAGTCCTTCAAAATGTATTATTAAGTAAACAACAAATTGTCATGAAGAAAAATGTGTATAATACATGCTCATTTATTTAACGGAGTACTGATATATAATTATATAGTTTTGAAAATGAATAATCCTAAAAATAAAATAATAAAGTAATATAAATTACCTAAGAGGGGAAAATAGGTTGAAGGAATCAGGGACAGAAACCAAACTTCACAGAAAATGCTTTACTTTATACATTTGTTTAGAACCATGTAAATGCTTTACATAATTAGAGGAAGAAGCTAAAGTGAAACAACAGCTTCCAAGAACCAAAGAAAAAATGAACTGAGCAATGCATCCAGTTGGTGCCTTAATCACATAGTGAAAAGTTATTATAAGTGACTGTTAAAGATGGTAATTTGATGATGAATTTCCAGGGAGGGATATAGCATAAAACCCAAAAATAACTACACAATAAATCTCAAGGAATTTTCAGCAATCATATTTCAGTAATAATGTCAGTATTGTTCTAAAATCATGTTATATATGTAAGAAAAGAGCTTATTTATAAAGACATTAAGTAAAACCTCATAATCTTAAATTCTTACATTTTAACTGGAAATAGCCATATAACTCATGGCATGTTTTCCCTTAAAAACAAAAACAAAAACAAAACCCAAAACTTTACCTCTGTCCAGCGAGTCAGCTTAGGAACTGATCCACATAGCACCAATAACATCTCTAACACCAAGACTGTTGGCTTTAAGTAACATTTTGTACTAAAAGGATACAGGCTTCTTGGAGAAATGGCTGACTACAGGTCCAGGGAAGAAAATGTACAAATGAGCCTGAAAGATCTGATTATAACAGAAAGCAATAAAGTTATCAAATACTATTAAAGTTAGATCAAATAGATTTAGGAAGCAACTTGAAGAGACATCTACTGGATAAAAGTGAGACTTTGGAGAATATTCTAATAATAAAACAAATGGACTAAAACATAGCAAACCTCTTAAAATCCATCAGTCCACAATAATATAAAGTCTTCACTGGTCACTATATCAGTCATCTATTACCAATAGTCTTGTGAAATAAACCACCCAAAACTCAGTGGCTTAAGCAAAATTCATGGATTCTTGTTCATATGTCTGTGGGGCTCCTGGAGGTCAGCTGCTCTAGTTTGGGTTTGCCTGGGCTTGGCTCCAAGCAGCAGATGGGGTCCAGATCTCCTCCACATTTCTGTCATCCTCCTTGGGTCAGGAGCAGACTGACAAGACATGTTCTTCTCATGATAGAGACGGAAGGCAAGAAAGCAAGCCTAACCACACAAGCACATATCAAGCTGCTTATTGCTGTTTGGCTGCCATTAGCCAAAGTAATTTCTCATGACTGACCCCAAAGTCAAGAGGGGAAAGAACACTCTGCGTCTACTAAAATTAACTCACACAGGTGGGATGAAGAATTAACGTCAATAATTTAATCTCCCACAGCCACTTATGGGACATTTTCTAGAGAACCAACTAATAATGTGAAATATCAGTAAATAAAAAGATATTTTAAAAATACATATCCTGCCTTTCCAGTGCAAACTATGCATCAAGATATTCAAAGAGTTGATGAAGAATGTATTTTAAAACTAATAAATGAAGAAAGAACAATGAAATTAGAATATTGCCATTCTTGGATACTCTAAAATTAGAATATCACTATTCTCTACTGGTAATGAAATAACGTATTGGCACATAATCATCAGTGCCTGATAAAAATATATGTGAAAAGCTTATGGAGCAAGGAAACTAACAAATAATACCAGAGTTGCCAGGGAGTAATTGAGAACCAATTTAAATAGACTCCCACTAGCCAAAGATGACAAAATTTGAGCATCAATAAGCAGAATAAAAGCAATGGATCAAAATTCATTAAAATATTTGAATGTATGAGTCATAAAAATATTGAACACAAACAAAATTCAAACAAGTAAAAATAAAACATGGGTGACATTTGGATGATAGAAAGAAATCAACTCATTATTTTAAACATAGAAAAATAAAGGAAACAATCAGGCATTTGCCCAGCTTTTCCTATATGAGCTGTAACACAGGGTAAACAAATAGTTGATTAGAGAAAGTTTCCCTTTATGCATGTATTTCAGTTAATAAACTAATAATGATTGAATAAATTAGAATATCACTATTTTACAACCCCTAATAGATTAATAGATTTAAGCAATGCTCATCAATTGCTAACATTACCCAAAGAAAGACAAACAGATATTGCATATCTCTTGAGTAAAATGCATAATGCCACCTATAAAGTAGTATTTTCCAAACTTTCTAACTTCAATCTAATCAAGTCTCTAGATCTCACCTCTAATTTATATGAGGTGCAGGGGAAGCAGAAACATGTTACATTAAACCTTGGGGTGCAATTTGCAAAACCCAGAGCATAAGAAAGTACAATACAGAAACTGCTCAGACAAATAAGATCATCCATGAATTGATAATTGTTGGAAGTTGGGTAAAGGAACATGGACATTTTGAATTGTATTTTTGCATTTATCTGAATTTGAATAATATTTTCTTTTTTATTTAAAGTAAGTCATGCTGGGCATTTGTTGAAACTATGTGTGGTTTAAACAAAGGGAACAAGTCTCATTTTGGGGTGTATGTAGAGCCCAAGTTATCATTTAAGCTGTCTGACTAGTGAACCAGAGTGGCAGTGGCTAGTGGACATTTTCTGAGTCACTGCACTCCCCTCTGAATACTATTCAGAGTGCCATCTAATATCAGTGACTTTCAGAGATTAATGACAAAACTAAAGTGGGTGCTAGTTTGTAAAATTCAGAAGTTAATCTCTCATCTAGAGCAGTAACTAAAATTCCTGGAATAGGAGATTGAACAGTTATTCAAAAAAAAATCACCCGTGTGATCACATTCATGCGTTAGACTAAATATGTTTCCTATGTGTCTGATGATCAAACATCGTGAGTATCTTTATAAATAACTTATGATCGCATGTCATCATTAACAATTGTACACATCATAAAAAGAAACTCTTGCTGATGTGAGTCAATGAATTGCCACCAATACTTAAATTAAGGTAGTAAGATGGGAACATGGTGACTCTCTTCTGCTTTCATGTATATTACTTTGGCATTCATGAAGGTCTGGCATTAAATGACATCATTTTTTTTTTTTTTTGTACCACAAGATTCCTGTATGCTAGAGCTATCCTCTTATTGCCTTTATGTTGTTAAGCCTCTGTAAGGGAGTAACCTAATAAGAATTTTAATAGTGCATAGACAATGTGACTCTAAACAAAAATGTGCGAGGACTGCTATTAAGAAATATTTATCAGTAAATCTCGTTGCTTTAACTACAGAGACTGATTTGCAAATGGGATGTCTGTGTGGGTGTAATATTTAACTGATTTCTCTAGATTTAAATTTCATGGGGAAAGACATTAGTTCTTGGATACATGACTTTGAAATAATGGTATTTATTGACTTTGATTATGCTTTTTAACTGAGGTCAATGTGAAGCTTTGGCATTAGAAAATGTCTTAAATATGTTGAATTGTATGTGAAGTCAACTAGAAAACATAACTCTTCAATTTGAAACAGATGGGGACTGAAGACATAAAGTTTAGGGAGATAGATTGGGGTGGGGGATACAAAGAGACAAAGACATGGAAGGAAGGAGGGATGATATAAAGCCTCTAAATAGGTACATGAATGGAAGTACTCCTTTACGTTGTCCATAGATGACAGTATACTCATGGAATTTGTTGTTTTGTTTTGGTGAAGTTGGCTGAAATTTAAATACTGTTAGTTTTAGGAAAGTAATCAGTAGAGTAATTGGTTCCAGTACTATGAAAATTAAGAACGTGTCCTTCCTGTGCCTCCTGTTAGTTCATTTCTAGAGTAAGAGTGTTGTATATACAGCCAAATGGACTATTGGTCTGTCTCTGAATGTCAGCCCTCATGCCCATATAGGACACTTATGTCTATAAAGATATAAGTTATAACCTCCCCAGGAAAAGCATCAGAGAGAAATCTAAATTACAGTTTTTGTTCAGCCTCAACTCTTGTTATTAATTATGCTGTTCCATTATTTTGCTATTTATGAAGTGGGGAAGAGCAGTCATATGTTCCTCTCCATTTGGGCCAGTTGGGAAGTGGGCAGAGCTCCTTGGAAAACTAGATCATCCCACCAAATTACTATGCCAAAAACACATAAAGTGTATATGCTGAGTGCTACAGAAGGATTAACACCCAATCAAGGTTTAAGATACAGCAGAGTTATATGGGGATGAAGATTAAAAATTTAGATTCCTGGGATTTGCTTTTAGAAAATTCCAAATCATGAGATATTGGAGCAAGCCCAGGAATCTGTATTGTAGTGAACAGCCCAGGTGATTTCAATATGTGTAGTTCCTAGAACGTGATTATCATAAACACTAATAAGCTGATACAATATGAAAAGACGTAGAAGTTAGAAAACCTACATTTACTCTCCAAGAGATTATAAGAAAATATTAATGTTCTCATTGTAAGAATTTAGGTGAATTTGTAAACATATAGATCTACATTATGCAATATAGTCTTATTCATGTATTAATTTTTAATGGCAAAATAGTTGAAATGGTAAATTTCCCACACAGTAAATAAAATTAAATTCCAAATTAACTAAGCATAGCATTCACCAGTTATTGTCATTTTCAGCACACCAAATGTATGCTAATTTAAATTTACAAATTGTACAACTCAGTAAAAGTCACATAGCTGTGAAAGCCCCATGAAAACTTAAAAAGACATAAAAATGCCCAGCCTTTTAAAAACATTTTTGGCATTGTTTTGAATATAACCAGGCACAGTCTCTGGTGGGTTTTTTTGGTTTTTTTTGTTTGTTTTTTACCACATAGCTACTATTAAGAACACTTTCCTCTGCTAGGAGAGATAAAAGCAACAGTGGATGGCTGTTAGAGTCTGGCCAGGAAAAGAAAACAGTAGAAGCAATCTCCAGAAAATCTTCAAGAGAATCACTTGATATTTACTATAAGGTTCCGATTCCTAGACTCCCCACCTTATACATATTAAATAAGGATCTTGTTGAAAGGGGGTACCAGGATGATCATGAATATCTGTAAGTAAATAATGTCCACTTTGGGATGCATAGGCATAATGATGTTATCAAATTCTCTCCTTACAACAGAAAGGAAAAAATATTATGTAGCTTGAATTTTCCTTTGTATTTTCTGAAACTTTTACTTCTTTCAGTAGTGACAAAGGAGAGCCTCCACTGCAGGGCCTGGGTTAAAATAAGGTGAATGAGGCTCTTGCTTTGGTTGCAAAAATTAAGGGGCTATTTAAGAAAAAAAAGAAAAGAAATAATAAAAGCAGAATACAGGGCTTCCCTGGTGGCACAGTGGTTGAGAGTCCGCCTGCCGATGCATGGGACACGGGTTCGT
>NW_020174013.1:13611535-13761980 GCF_003031525.2 Neophocaena asiaeorientalis asiaeorientalis | reverse complement strand
CAAAAAAAAAAAAAAAAAAAAAAGCAGAATACAGAGCTCTGCCAAGCCATATTAAATCCTGAAGTAAAATAAGTAATACTTAAAAGAAGTAAAATAAGTAGTACTCCTTTATTTAAATTTTTATTTTTTGTTCATCATGGATAATTTTGCATTAATTTTATCTTTTTAAATAGTGCATTAAAATATTGTTTATTTTGATTACTGAGTTTTTCAGCACCTCCTTAATTTTTGGACCAGAGGCAAACGCCTCACCCTAGTTACAGCTCCGGTTCTATGCACTGTGCAGAATGCAATTGCCCCAGTTATTTAAAAGCATGTTAACATCCAAGCACGATGGGTTGTTTCCCTCCAATTGCATCTCCTGGGTAAATATGTTTCTGCCTGGAGCTAAGACCAACCATGCTCCCCAAATTTAGTTAGATCTACTATGTAATGAAGTCAAATGAACTTATGTTTTCCTAGACTGAGATTGAAGTGAGAGTGGGTTAAAACATATGGCTAGGTCAATAATTTTTAAAATTAACTAATGTACTAAAAAATGAAATAAGGGGGGGAGGAGGATATATTAAGGGGGAGGAACATGCTAAACTAGAGTGCCTGTATCCAGGTTTGAGTATAAAGTAAAAAAAAATAAAATACTGAGTTGATTAAATTATAGTTCTCCTCAACAACTAATAATGTCTTCAGAGGTTCTATTTGCTGTTATTATTGTATTTTGGATGGAAGACTTTCTCTAAAGAAAATATTCTTGAAGCCCCATGACCAAGAAGAAGAAACCCAAGCCAAGTATTTGATTGCCTACTAAGTACTTGTTGTGACAATATACTCACAGAAGCAGATTTTGTCATACTGGCTCTTTTACTATTGCAAAGTTTCACTATTGTCTTCATTAAACTAAAACAGCTTGTTTAAAACCTACACATGGCAGGGATCTTTTGAAAATTGTTAATTGTTCAAACATGGCATAGAATTGCAGACTAAAAAGTAATACGAAGTCTAAAACATAAAGTTAGCCTTCTGAGCACAGTTAAAGGAGCCAGGGTTTTGTTAATTGAGGACGTAGTCATTGTGATGACAGTGCAATATGTTGGTGAAAATTTCTTAAAAGCCTCTAAAAGAAAAAGAGCAAGTTTGTAGGTGAGTACAATTTGCAGTGGAGAGGTTCACCAATATGTTGATAGAGATTATCACTAGAAATACAATCTGAGTGCTTTTATCTTCCTATAAAAAGTGCATTGTTTGATTTTTCTATAATGAGATTATTTTGCCTACATACAAAGCATTTTAATAGTAGTCACCTTAGAAAAATATATTCATATCTTAATGTCAGTAGGAAAGTTTTTCGGTTAGGACCTAAAGGAAATTTCTTTTTTTTTTGCATTATAAGGATTATAAAGCCCTTAATTGCATCCATTTTATATGGTAAAATTTTCAGAGACATTAAAAATTGAAATTGATACTTTAAGAAAGTGTTTATGCTATTGTCCTATACAGTGGAGGAGAAATGAGCAGGAAGACTACTTAGGTCATTTCAAGCTTCATAATTCTATAGTTTGAAACGCTTTTTCAAAAAAATTGAGAAAAGAGTATTACAGTAAGTTCTTGAGAATTTTGCTGGTTCCATTGTTACTGTAGAAAATACTTTTTTCATAAATTTCTATGAAAAAATTATATCTGTCATATATAGTTTTTCTTAATTTAAGAAAGTAAATATTTTATGCCAAAAACCTAGTTCATTTCAGGAAAATAAAGTTCTAGCAACTTTTTATAATATTTAAGGGTATGAAATTGTTTTCTTTGCCTCAAGCCTTTTTTGTAATTTATAAAGGGAAAATTAAGACTACTATTTATGTCATATTTTCACTTATATTTTATCCCAAACTTAACTAATAATATTTTATTTAAGGATTCTCTAGTCATTCTTCTTTTTATCCATTTATTAAAAAAAAAAAATATTGCCTGTGTACCTACCATATGGCAGACACTGTGAGATCCTGAGGAGAGGCAAACAAGCTAGATGTAATGACTATCCTCAGGAAGAAAATGCTATTTGCCTCAATTGCTTTGCAAAAAATTACCAACAAATGGCAAATTTCAAAATATCCTGCCCGTAACTCTGGACATAGTTATTCTAGACTCTATCAACCTTGGAGAAAATATTTTCAAAGGCATTTAGCTTTTTATTGTTAGAATTTCCTACATTACTTTGAGGAATAAAGCAATGAAAAATGGAAAAATGTATGCTCACTCTTACTCAACTGATGATGAGTGTTTTTTGAATAAAGCCCAGTGATGATAACCATGATAATGTCATATAATAATTCTGTTTTGATGTGGAAGTCAAATGCATTCATGAATTATACTTTAGAGGAAATAGTTCTATGTACCTAGGCATGCATTAATAATTTACACATTGGACAACTATGCCTCATTTGCATCCTTTTTAAATGTTTGAAAAATTTCAAACATAATGAAAAGCATGTCTGTTTGCACATGGGATTAATTTGCTGTTAGAAGTAAAAATTCTGCATAAAGCTATCTGTTCTATGAGGAAAAACATTCTACCCTCTGTACCTACTGGATGAAGAATGAAGCCTTGGTATGAATACAGACATGTCCTTACATGTTTCCAAAAGCGTAGTTGACAAATCCCTCCCTTGACATGCCATGGCTTTTCTTTAATAATACAGAGAATGGACACTCTCTGAGGTTCCACTTTTATCGAAGATAGAATGTTTTTTATAGACTAATATGCCAACCAAGAACAACTAGAAAAAGCTTTAAAAAATGTTTACAAGCCTTAAAGAGCAACTGAGGCCACCGAGAGTTGATGGGCAATGCTATCTAATAGAAGATAAGTGTATTTTGGCAGTCTGCTGTGCTATTACTTTCATTAAATTTACCTTAGGTGAAAAGCTAAGAAACTTTTTTAAAATGTTGTATTCCAAAAAAAACCACAAACAAACAATTACCAGGCATTTGACCTAATAAAACCCCAAATGACTGTTAAAGAAAAAAAGAAAGAGTTTTAAAAAAGGAGACAAAAAAGTAAAATAAGTGATTCAGATATTGGTGTTATCAGATCCAGAATTTGAAATAATTGTGATTAATATGTTAAGAAAATAGATAATATGATGAAAAATTTCACCAAAAAGTAGAATCTAAAAATAATCAAATAGAAATTCTATAACTAGAAAAATAAAACCACTTAAGTAAAAACAAAAAAACCTAAATGAGGTTAGGTTAGAAGCAGAAGAAAAAATTAGTAAACTAAATATTAAGCCAACAAAAAATATCAAGACTAAAGCATAGAAAATAATATAAAATGGAGAAAGAAAAATTACTTGATGGAAGAAAATTATTGCAAGTCATATATCTGATAAGGCATCGATATCCAGTAAATAGAGAGAAATCTTACAACTCAACAACAAAACAAACAACTCAATTAAAAAATGGGCAAGGACTTAATTAGACATTTCTCCAAAGACAACATACAGATGGCCAATAAGCACATGAAAAGATGTTGAACATCACTAATCATTAGGGAAACAAAAATCAAAACTGTGATGAGATACTACTTCATGGTCACTAGGATGGCTATTATGAAACAAAAACAAAAACAAGAAAACAAAAACAGAAAACAGTAGTGTTGACAAGAATGTAGAGAAACTGGAACTCTTGCATTGCTGGGAACCACTATGGAAAATGGTATGGTATGCCTCAAGAATTATCATATGACTCAGCAATCTGCTTCTTGGTATATACCCAAAGGAATTGAAACCAGGGTCTTGAAGAGAGATTTGTACACCCATGTTCGTAGCAGCATTATTCCCAATGGCTAAAATGTGTAGGTAACCCAAGTGTTGATTGACAGATGAATAGATAAATAAAAAGTGTTATATAAACACAACAGAACATTATTCAGCCTTAAAAAAGAAGGAAATTCTGACACCTGCTACAACATGGAGGAACCTTGAGGATACTGTGCTGAGTGAAATAAGCCCATCACATACAGACACATACTGTATGATCCCACTCACATGCAGTTCCTAGAGAAGCCAAACCCATAGAGACAGAAAGCAGAATGGTGGGTGCCAGGGCCTGGGGGAGGAGTGGTGACGGGGGATCCGCAACAGAAGAGGCCACAACAGTGAGAGGCCCGTGCACTGCAAAAAAAAGAAAAAATGGCTAAGATGGTAAATTTTATATTATGTATATTTCACCATAAAAAAAATGGGAACAAAAAGAAAAATTACTCGAGACACAGAATGTGGTAAAATTATCTAACATATACAAAATTGCAGTTCAAGCAAAAAAGGGGAGAAATAACTGGAATTAAGCAATATGTGATTAGAAACTGGCCAAGAATTCTCCCAAATTTATGAATGGTATCAGGTCACAGATACAAGAAGACCCTAAGCAGGAAAAAACACAAAGAAAACCACACCTTTGAAAATCATAGTAAAACTGCCCAATACCACATTAAAAAATCTTAAAAATCACCACGGGGGCTAAAAAGATACATAACCTTAAAGGATCAGCAAAATGACATGATAACTGACATTTCAATATAATTTATTGAAGCCAAAATATATTGGAATGATGGTTTTTAATTGCTGAAAGAATAATTTCCCAAACAATTTTCTGTAAACTAAAATATTATTTTTAAAAGGAAAGCAAAATAAGTATATCGTGAAACAAAATCTGAGATTTTTGCCACCAGTAGACCCAACTAAATAGCAAAGGACCTTTCTCATACAGAAAAAAATAAATCCAATGAAAACAACTAAATGCAGGAAGGAATGAAGAACTATGGAAAAGTTAAGTATGTGGATAATTATAAATATTGACCTATAAAATAATAATAGTAATGTATCATAGGGATTATAACATAGAAATGCAATACAAGACAACAATAGCACAAAAACCAGAAAGGGGAAAGAGAGTTAAAGAGTTCAAATGTCCTTACATTGCCCTGGACATAGTAATTTAGACTATGATTAGTTAAGCATGCATACTATAATCCGAGGAAACCACTAAAAGCTGCTAGAGGAAAAAAGTTAAATAATACAAGTAATTGACTAATCCAATATAATTCAAAAAAGGAGGGGAAAAGGAAACATTGACTAGGTAGGACAATTACAAAATAAATAGTAAGATAGTATATATCCAACTATATCAGTAATTATTTTAAGTATAAATAGACAAAGAACTCCAAGTAAAAACAAAGATTGTCATATAGAGTTTTAAAACTCAACCAAATGTAATATATAGAGAAGCATTTTAAATATAAACATACAGAAAAGTTAAAGTGAAAATAAAAAATATATACCTTACAAAAACTAATACAAAGAAAAGTGGGTTAGCTACACTGATATCTGACAAAATAAACTTTAAGGCCAGCAGCAATACTAGAGGATATAGCATACTGATTAAAGCATTCCTCTACCAAGGATATATAACAATTATATTTCTATTCAACAAATTATACATATATGACAAAATATATTAAAATATATAAAAATTATATTTGCTTATTTATAACAAAATGCATAAAGAAAAATTTACAGAACATAAAGAATATATAATATATGAATTACACAGTAAATAAA
This sequence comes from Neophocaena asiaeorientalis asiaeorientalis, assembly GCF_003031525.2. NCBI lineage: Eukaryota > Metazoa > Chordata > Mammalia > Artiodactyla > Phocoenidae > Neophocaena > Neophocaena asiaeorientalis. The sequence goes on along the minus strand of NW_020174013.1, from coordinate 13,756,368 downwards.
CTTGATTTAACCAACAGACATAGAATACTCATGCACAAAAATTCTGGAGCAAACATTCTTTTCAAGCCTAAAAAATTAATATATACAAGACCTTAAGGTAAGTTTCAACAAAGTTCAAAGGATTGATATCATAAAGAACATGAATTCTGAATGCATAATATTAGGAAAAAAAGCCTCCAATGTTTGAAAGTTGTCATACTAAGCATCTAAGTATCTATGGATCAAAAAAGAAATCTCGATTATAAATGAAAAAAATATTTTCACCTGAATCATAATGAAAATCCCACATATCAGGACTTGTGGGGTGCAGCTAAAATCATGTTAAGAAGACAATGTATAATCTTCAAAGAAGATATTAAAAAAGAAGAAAGAGTGACAATTAAGGTTACGAGTATCCATCTTAAGAATTTAGCCAGAAATTAGAAAATGAATGCATTAAAGAAAAAGAAAATAAGAGAAAAATAATTTTTAAAAGCAGAAGTCAATTATATGGAAAACAAATATACAATAAAAAGTAAATAAAGATAAACATTGATTCTTAGGAAAGATGATTAAAGTTGATAGTTCCCTATGATGAGTAATGAAGTTAAAAAGACAGAAGAATAAGAATTACTAATACCAGGGAAAATGGAGCATCTGTAAGGATCATATATAAATATATAATGACCTCACTAGTGAATATTCTACCAAGCATTTAATGAAGAACAATACCAGTATTACATAAATCCTTCAAGAAAATAGGGAAAACTGAGAACACTTCTCATTTTATTTTATAAGGACAGCATTACCTACCTTGTTCCCAAATTACAGGCCATACTTCTTCATGAATTTAGCTGTAGAAACCCTATATAAAGTATTACCAAACAAAATTAATAAAAGTGTAATAAGGACAAACAAACAGGGCATATAACAGCAATTTAAGTGGTTAGCATTTGAAAATTAACCAATGTGGTTAATTACATTAACAGAGAAAAGAAAAATTACATGACTGTATCAAAAGATGTTAAATACCTTTTGACGGAATTCAACAATATTAGTAGGCTGAGATTAGAAACAAATTTACTTAATCTGATAAATATCTATTAAAATGCAATGGGCACTATGCATAATGTTGAATAATTAAAAGCTACTAGATATTATATTTCATTATAAAGGTTCATTAATTGAGACAACAAAGATAAACAAGGAGACCAGTAAAACAAAATAGTCCATACATATACCTTCACATGTATTAACACTTGATTTTTTATTTTTAACAAAGATGACACTGCAGAACAATGAAGAAATTATGGTCTTTTCAATATACAGTTCTGAGTTAACTGGATATTCTTATCAAGAAAAAAATTAAACCCTGATGTAGTGTTGGTCTAAATGTGAAAGACATATTTTTTTGAAGCATAAAGTACATTACTACAAGGTAACATAATGATTTAGCATAGATTTTTTTTTCTTAAATAGGACACATGAAACAACCAAAATGGAAAATATTGAAAAGTTTAAGTTTCCTGTTTATCAAAAAAACAAACAAACAAACATGAAATAGACACAAAGTCAAGCTTACCCTGAGAGAGTAAGGTATTTTAATATACATAAATGTAAAATAAATCATATGCAGAATATATATAAATTCCTACAATTAAATTTAAAAACAGGTAATCAAATAGAAAAATGGGCAAAATACTTGAATAGGCTACTTTCCAAGAGGATATCCTAATGTCCAATAAATTGATGAGTAGGTGCTCAGCATCATTAGTCATCTGGAAAATAAAAAATAAAACCACAATGAGATAGCAGTAATATCAACTAAAATATCTAAAATTAAGACGATTGATAAGTATTTGTTGGCCAGAAAGTGAGAAACTCTCACATGCTGCTTTTCAGAGTATAAATTATTACAACTTTGGAAATCTTTTTGGCAACAACTACTAACGGTAACTCATGACCCAACAATGCAAACTTGGGTGTGGACTCAATTGAATTGTGTATATATTTGCACCAAATAACTATAAGAATGTTTATAACATATTGTTTGTAAGTGTTAGATATTGAAAGTAATCCAAATGTTTATCAACAATTGGATAGATAAATATTAATATATTTATAAAATGGCATAAAGCATTAAAAAATGAGCAAATTACCGCTGCATGCATCAACGTGAATGGATCTCACAAGCATAATTTGACGCAAAGGGGAATATGTTGAATTACAGTATAGATACACACTGGAAAATAGCCAAAATTAGTCTGGGGGTTAGAAATACAGATGTTGTTACATGTGTGGAGGAAGGGATAGGAAATGGCTGAAAGGAATATGAGTGTCATATTCTATTATTTATCTTGATGAAAATCACATGGGTGTGTTCACTTTCTTTTGAAATTCATCAAGCTCTAGACTTAGGTTTTCTATATTGTATTACTCCATACTACAATAAAAAAGTTTCATTTAAAATTACTGCTGGTATTAAATGACTAGAAAACTACAGTATTCCTTTTTCTTATCCTGATAGCCTATTCAAGACCTGTGTTTACCTAAAATGTATTGAGATGTATGCATTTGGGAGAGGTATTCTTGCTTCCTCTGTTGTGGTATTTTTTCTCTTCCTTTTTTCAATCTCTTAAAAATTAAAGAAAACTCCAGAATAATAATTTTATATTATATGTTATAGCTTTCTGTCTTTGAAAAGTACTGTAACAGAAGGGTACAGTGAACAAGAATGTATGTTTTAGTCATAGGCACATCTGGTTGTCATTCCATCCAGAAGCAGTCTATGAGTTTGGGCACAAGTTAATTAGAATCTCTAAGCCATATCTTGTTGAAAGACAGACAGACAGAGAAAGGGGGAGAGAGAGAGAGAAAGTGAGAGCAGGAACAAGAGTGAGAAAGTGAGAGAGGAAAAGAACAAGAAAGGGGAATGAATGAAGGAAGGAAGGAATGTCTACTTCTCAAGGTCGTTATATGGGTTAAAGTAATACATATGTAAAATCATCTAGCATACTGCCTCTTATACTAGTTTTCTCCATACGTATATTTTCCCAACCTCTCTATTATGTATATACTGTATTAGTTTCCTAGGGCTATCATAACAAATTACCACAAACTAGATGGTTTAAAACAACACAAACTTATTTTCTTACAATTCAGGAGGCTAAAAATCTGAAATCAAAATGTGAACATCATTGGTCCTTTCTTGAGACTCTGAGAAAGATCCTATTCCATACCTCAGAGCTTCTGGTGGTTGCTGGCATTCTTTGGCGTTCCTTGGCTCATAGCTGCATCACTGTGATTTCTTTGTCTGTATGGCTCTATTCCTTGTATTTCCTCCATCTTCAAATCTTTCTCTCCTTATAAGGGCACTAATCTTTGGATTTAGGCCCACCCTAATCCAGTATGACTTCATCTTAACTTGATTACATTTACAAAGACCTTATTTCCAGATAAGGTCACATTCACAGATACTGGGGTGAGAACTTCAGCATATCGTTTGGGGGGATGCAATTCAACCCACAACATATCAAGCAGGCATTAAACTAGAGAAGCTAAGAGATTTGCTTAGGACATTAAACAAAGCTAATAACAAAGCTAGAACTAGGAAACATATGTAACTCAGAATCCAGTGTTTCTTCCCATATACCAAGCTACTTAGAAAATCATCTTCCTGATTCCAATAGTTAAAACTTTAATCTTGATTATATCTATTTGTTCACTTTATATTCTTAGCTGGATATAGAACATATAAACACATCTTTTGAAATATTGAACTCAGACAAAAATAATGCATAAGTGTGAGTTTGCATGTGTATGTGTGAACATAAATGTGATAAGTTGGCAGCCCATGTGCCATTTCCAAGCAGCGAAGAAGTCTGTTTTGTCCTGTACAGTTTTGTTGTTGTGGAGGTTATCATTATTTTTTAATGATATATGATTTTATAAATCAATAGCTTTTATATAAAATTCCAGATTTCCAGGTGCTTCTGAAAAATCATATGACCTGGCAACATTGGATCCACCTGTCCACAATCTGCTAGGGCTGGGGGGTAGATGCCCTTTTTGGAAAAGTATGCAATTTTTATTTGGCCACAGTGCCAACCCATTCTCATTGTTTCCCCACTTCCGTTTACCTCACTCATGTATGTCACACGCTGGACTTGCTTAGTCATTTCCATCTGCTCTCCTTGATTTACAGAAAATTTAATTGCCTAGTATGGTACTATAGTCTCATTCAATGGGTTGTCCAGATCAAGTGCAAATAATTTAGGCTTTAGTTCATCTCCATTTTACTGTTGTTTTTCTTTCAACAGGAGAAAAGCTCTTATAAAAATAAAACTCTTGTTAATTCTGCTTCACAAGTAGCTTCAAAAGTCTAAACAAAAAACTATATATAGAAATGGGGGGAGGGGCAGTAGTTTGTGATAGGATGGGAAACAAACGAACAACAAACAAACAATTCACACAGGATGTGCCTTAAAAGCTAACTACAAAATATTTCAATATGCCAGCACAAAGAATTGATTCCACAGATTTCCGGGGGCAGAAATAAGCTGAAATGAAGCAAAGGTACAATAAGGCTTGAATCTCACTGGCATCTATAACTCCAGCACAACTCTTGCTCTTCCCTCAAAAGCCACAGTAAGGGAAATTAAACTGGATTGGTTAAATTAAACAAATTGGATGCAGGGACCCAATGAAAATATGCATAAAGCTAGATTCTGATGAATGAGAAAATTCCTTTCCTGAAGTCTAGCAGCTGGGAATGGAAGGGATTGACTGTAAGTGGGGGTGGGGGTAGGTGCAGGGGCAATAAAGAGACAAAGTTCGGTGACAGGAGGAGAACTAAGTTCTTACAGGGGATAACAAAGACAGGCTCAAATATGTAACTAATCAGTGAGTGAAATAACACCCCAGGCAGGGGCTTCTCACAAACTTAGTTTAGTAGCTGCTATTCTTCTCCAGAGAGATTTTTCATTATTGTGGGGTGAAGGAAGTTTGGGGGTAGGCATGACAGAACATACACAGGTGTTAGTGGTGCCCTAGATTTAAGAACACTGCTCATCAAACACACTGCAGTGGTCCCACATTGAAACCTCTCTAGCAGGTGCACTGATTAGAACTTAACTACTATTCTCAAGTACCTATCCATGTGCTTTCTCTACTGTAGCTTGATACCTTAATAATTATCATTATTCAAATAATTTGTAGCATTAAAAAATTCACAGTCTGTCTTCTGATTACTGAAAAATTATATACTCATGTGAAAGTAGCCTAATTTTACTATGCCAAAGATTTTTTCAAGTAGTACAAAAGTATTTAACATGCTGAGTTTGCTTATTTCTCCTGAAAGTAACTTAGTAAACTTCATGAGAAATTATTGGGGTTTTTCTACATGAAAGTTCCAGTATGTTTGTTCCAGTCTATCGCTGAGTCCAAAGACCCAGACTTATTGCATTTCCTTGCATTTAAAAATTCCTCTAGTTGCTGTGTTGAAAATGAGGTTTACATAGCAGCATGTTCAAGAACTATTCATCAACTTTTGTTCATGAGAAACTCATAACCGTTCATACAAAGGAAACCAGCTAGAGACATTTAACCACAAACCAAGTTACAAGGATTGTATATATTATTAAAATAAATAAGTTGTAAACTAAACAATAACATTCCAGTTATGCAACAGTGATACTGTAATTGGTTAGAGGAATTCACTATTAATCTGAAATTTAGTTGAGAATATCATGTAATCTAACCTCTCCCTAGTGATACCATATTTCAGTAGAAAAAATGGCTCATTTTGATCACTTGAATCACAGCAAATAGAAAATCCCTCAAAATGATAAATCTTCTTGCTCTTTTAAATTATCTACCATCTTTAGTGGAAAAGTATTTAATACATATCAACTCATATATTCCTTCATTATTACCATGCATTTCTTCTCAATCACATATATGTAAAGTTAAAACTCCCTTCCAAATTGATATCAGTCTTGGAATTCATGGGTATCTCAAAGCCTCCACTTTGCCTAATGTTAATTGAGAAAGTAGGTGTTTACACTGATCTCCTAATGTCAAAGCACAAGCTATGATTGCAGCAATAAACAGAGTGTCTCTGTATTCATTTCTCAGTCAAAAAAATCTTATCACTTAGTTTCATTTATTTTTAGTGTAGAGCAAGTTTCCAAGTAAGAATGCTCATTAATATTTAATACCCTATGGAAATATATTTGTTTATGATGATCATGCATTTCCATTTTCATTGTTGCAAAAAGTTAACCAGTTTATGGCATGAGATATTATTTATGTTTCCATATTTGGGTTGTCAGAAATTCTCCCAATCAGACATAATCATAAACACCTTGATTTCACAATTATCTCATTTGTTCTGAGTAGTTGCAAGGGACAGGAGTTATAATTCTTCACACGCTACTGTAGCCTAAAATTGGTAGATGCCCTAAGGTCCATTGCAGAGGAATTAATCCTAGTTTCCACTTCCTAAAAAAAAAAAAAAAAAAATACTAGATTCTTCTGACAAGTGTTAAATTGCCTCAAATTCATATCACTAGGAATCCTTTCACATCTTACCCACAAACAAAAATAATGATAGTAATATTAAGAACACCTCACCGGTTTTCATTAAGATATCTCATATAGTATTTGTCATTAGGGAAAGACATTACCACATTCCAAAGTTGACTGTTTAGTTTCCTGAATTCCTCTTGATGAAACTCTTAAAAGGGGAATTAACATTTATTAGCATCTGCATTGTGCCAAGAAGTGTGCTAGGCATATTTGATCATTTGATGAGAGGCAGTGTAGCAGGTGTTTAAGATCACAGTCTTGAGTCGGAATCCTTCCTTGCTCTTATATTGCTAGGTGTGACCTTGACTGTCTTGGTTAACCTCTCTGTGCTTCACTTTTCTCATTGGTAAAATGAGTGAAATCCTAGACTCTATTTTGTAGGGTTCCTGTGAGGGATAAACTAAGTTAATGTAAGTAAAGCACTGGAGCACTGTTTCACATGGAGCAGACACTCAAAATTAGATATTGGCATTATCCTCACCAGATCTTACAAAGTGAGGTGCCCTTATCATTTTACTGATGAGGAAACTAGTGCTCAGAGAGTTGAAACAATTTATGTTTAGAAACAGCACAGCAAGTCATACTTTAAAATAAAGAGCTTTTATCACTAAATTATGTTGTGATATTTTTTCCATTCTAAACACATATTGATAGTTTTCCCTCTGCATATTTACTGAAATAAAGAGATCTATATCTGTCCATGTTTCTTAGACTAGATACAGTAGTTACTTTAAACCTGATAACTGCAAAGGGGATTACTGCAACATATAATCTAGTCCCTCAGTTTAGATGTGTGTGTGTATGTGTGTGTGTGTGTGTGTGTGTGTGTGTGTGTGTGTAAGGGGTGGGCACGGAGGACTTTTTGTTTTAAAACTTATGCATGAAGAATAAGAATTGTAACATGTCTTTGAATTAGAAACCCACAGAAGACACCCCAAGGAAAACCATGATCCAGTGGAAACGTTGTGGCCCAACTGAAGATAAGATCCAAATTCACAAACATAAAATTAAAGAAACTAAATAATTAATCAGGTCATATACACTGGTAGCAATCAATGCGTTTTAAGAGTCCAGGTAAAAGGCAGGGTTTGAGGGCTTCCCTGGTGGTGCAGTGGTTGAGCGTCTGCCTGCCGATGCAGGGGACACGGGTTCGTGCTCCGGTCCGGGAAGATCCCACATGCCGCGCAGCGGCTGGGCCGTGAGCCATGGCTGCTGAGCTGGCTCGTCCGGAGCCTGTGCTCCGCAACGGGAGAGACCACAACAGTGAGAGGCCCGCGTACCGCAAAAAACAAAAAAAACAGGGTTTGACTCTTAAGAGAGCCTCTAGAAATCTTCTGCTATCACCATAAGATTCACTGATGAATGTACACACAGATATTAAGGGCATCATGGAACATTTCTAGATTCAATTCTTAAAAATTCACTGTCCCTTCTACTTACTTTTCAGTAAGCGTTACCTCTATAATAGACACGTGTGGGCATACCTTATATGCGATTTGCTCTAGAACCTGTTGGCAAATGGTAGGAAAAATTTTAAAAAGGCCCTGAATTAAGTATTCTTGTGATCCAAATTCACGTAATGACTGGTTAACCTTAGATAAGGTATTTTTCTGGGACTTAGCTTTACATTATTTAAAATTTCATTTTTGTTTTTTAAAACGTTAATGGTCATTATTTCATTACATCCCCAAAGTAATCCTGTAGAATAAGTTGGTACTCACCAGTACCCCTACTTCACAGTCAGGGAATCTGGATTTCAGAGAAGTGACTTCCATTGGGTCAAACAGAACAGAATGGGCTTGGAATTAATAGAAAAAAGCTAGTATTCACTCAATTCTAAAATATTTTATGTCTGTTTATTAATTTAATCTCCACAACAACAAACAGATGAATTGGGAGCTACTAATATATCCAATTTAACAGATGAGGTGACTGAGGCATTGTAAGGTTAAGCATCTTACCCAAGGTCATAGCTGATAAATGGCAGAGATGAAACTCAAGCCCAGACAACCTGATTCTAGTTCCCACACGTTTAATTACTTGACCACAGTGTCTTTCTGAAGCCAATAAAAATAATAAAACTTGTTCCCGTCTCCAAGTTATTTAGACTCTTTTACAAAAGTAATGAAAGTAGAAATAGGTTTATCGAAAGGAATGAGTTCTGGTTTCTTTGGCAGGAAATGAATATTGCATTTGGAATGTATATTATTATTTCAGTACTCCTGAATTTGTCTAGTTTTTACAATTTTGCTTTATAGGGCCTAGAGGCAGAAGATAGTCCTACCTTATAGCATTTGAGGCTGAAGCTATTAGTTTTGTGATGTTGAGATAAATATGTCTGCTTTTTCTGCTCTAAAACTAACCCAGGCTAGGAATGTAATAGGGTTAGGAATTTAAATGTCCATAGGACTCAAACTATAATTTAGCTTCAGACCTCTCTACCACCTATTCTGCAAGCTCCCTTAGATTTAACTCCTTTGTTATCAAACTCAGCAATGCCTACTAAGCATGCCCAGTGATATGGTTAGAGCCTTGCATCAAGTTTCACTTCCTCCAGGCTTTACCAAAAAGAAGGTGACAGAGGGAAGAGTTAAACAGCTACAGAAGTTGGTTCAGCTCAGGGTGCCCATGCCCAGGGAAGAGCACAGATGGGTCCCTTTCACATCTTTTCGGCACAGCTTAGGCAGATCGTGAAAATCTGAAGTGATCACTCAGCCCAGGGCCACAGTAAGGGGTGGGGCAGGGACGGTGGATCTGGGGGAATGCCAGCGACTGTGTGAATCTTGCCTGTCCCTGCATTCCGCGAAGAGCTGTAGCTTTTCAAGGGTTCCAAGCAGGAGATCTAAGTGCGCAAGTAAAGCCAGAGCTCATCTTAATCACCGACTCCTTGGCCCCTTCCTTTTGGCCCTGGAACACTCTCAGATACCCTCACCCAATCACGACTAAACCCCGGAGAAGTGGAATCTCCACACAGCTTTCCGTGGGTCTAGCAGGGGCCTGGGCATGCTCAGTAGGCTACGTGGTTCTCTGGTTCCTCTCTCTCTCTCTCTCCCCCAACCACCACCCCGTGGGGGAGGGTGGGTGGTGACAAGTTAGAAGCACTTGCGTTAGGTCCCCGCCCCCAGGAGCGGGCTCCCACAGCAAGGGGACGAAGCAAAGGCAGAAACACACCTCGCTGCGCAGCATCCCGACCGGGAGGGGCTGCGCCCCAGGGCTGCGCCCACCAGTATCCCAGTCTGAGGACGGCCCGCCGCTCTCCATGGTACTGCGGAGAGCTCAGCTCCGCCCTTCTCTTTCGGAAGGACAGCACCCGGCGTCACGTAACCCAGCCTTCCCGGGCTCCACGACCGCCTCCTCCTTCCCAGCTCTTTCCCTCTCCTCCCCCTTCTACTCCCCTCCTTTGCCTGTTCTTCCCTCCCGCACTCCTGGAGATAGACGCTCAAGCCTGACGCCTCTGAAAAGGCAGCAGCAATCGCCTTCTGCACAAACCTCAGGAAATTCGCTTTGACCGATGCATGCCTCAAGCTCTGGCTCGAGCTAAGGGGGAATAACCGGCCAGGTAAAGAAGCTCAATTTGTGTTGGGGGGAGGGGATGGGGCGAGGCTAGCTCGAGAAGGATATCTTTCCCCATTGTAACCGAGCCAGGATCCGCCACAAATGCACAGGGAAGGATGGGTGGTGGGAGGGTGGAGGAGTATAGATCTTGGTTGTTTTTCATGAAGCTTTTTAAATAGATGGTAAGAAGATGAGACAGTGGAACTGGGGTAGTAACTTAAAGACTGAATGCAGTGATTTATTAGCAAAAAAAGAAAATGGGCAAGTTAGAAACCAAAGCAATAAGATACATCTATAGCTACATCTTTCTTTCCTTTCCCCATCAGCTCCATGCTGTGCCTAGCCTTAATTTGTGCAGTTGACTCCAGGCTCTAAGACACTGCACTGATATTAGAGATGGAGCTTAGAGACTGGGCGGGAAAGCCAGGGAGAATTTTGGGTGTGCATTGGTATTGAGGGACTTTGCAAAAGCCAGGGGGAAAAGATAGGCACTTCTAAAAATTCAAAGATTTCAGGTTCTTTATTATGGTTTATTGAAAGGTGCATGGAAAGGTGTGCGTGTGTGTGGTGTGTGTTACCGTAAACATATTAAAATAAATGCAACTGCAGCCGATGACCATACTATATCGATCCTTCCAGTGGCTTGGGAATGAATTTGATTCTAGAAATGAAAGAAAAGATTAATGAGGCTGTTAGTCTGTTTCTGAATTAGAGTGCTTCTTCCTTTGGCTGCAGTGAGGTTGTTTTTCAGATCCTTTTATTTTATCCTCTAATTTGTGAACTCACTAGGTTTTCTGGGCACCTAGAGAGAATCCTTTTCTCCATATAAATACAGATACTCTCTCACACACAATGAGCTTCCTCTAAGAACTGGGAGAGTCAGTTGACCTCTGCTGTGGTAAGAATATATATGTTTTTCCCCTTCTCTTACATTCCATAAAAAATTGTCTAGGTATGCATCAGTGGCGGAGGGCAGGAGAGAGGTGTAATGAAAGGTTTTGTGATCTATGTACTGTAAGTTAATAAAATAATTGGCTCCAACTGACTTACAAAAAAAAATGGTTTTCTAACACACGAGCTTGTGGATGGTTTCAAAGCACTACTCTTGATCTTGAAATTCCAGATTTATTTCAAAATGACTGAAAATTTCAGATTTCCAAGTCCAGTTAAAAAATGAAAGTATATTGAATAGTATGCTATCTTAGAATGATTTTTAAGAGCACTTTTTTCTGGCTTAGCATGGGAGTAGACAAGATATGGCTGCTGATTGCTGATGGTGTGGAATGTATCAGCCATAATAAATAAGCAACTGAGATCTTTATTTCCCTTTGCTAGTGGGCAGTGTGTGTGTGTGTGTGTGTGTGTGTGTGTGTGTGTGTGTGTGTGTCTGTAGTGTGTTGTGTGTGTGTTGAAAGAGAGAGAACCAGTCATCAATTTCATCTGGGGAGGAACTTGAAGTGGGATCCCCTAGCTTGGTGGCTCTCAGCTGACACCTGTAGGGATTGCTCTGTACTGAAGAGAAATGCTCTCAGCTCCCTCCATGGAGGAGCGGCGGCACAATGCAGTGCCATAAATTACTGCTAGTTTCAGCTTGTAGGAAAAAAAAAGTGTTAATTGGATAGTGAGCTTCTGTGTCCAGGCAATAAATTGGTTTGTGTGTGCGTGCGTGCGTGTGTGTGTGTATGTGGTGGGAGGAGATAGTGGGAAGTGGTGAGGGAAATACATGTGTTTTCTTGACATGACCAGATGACACATTTGTGATTGTTTTTTGTCAAAATGTGAGAGTAATTTTTTGGTTAAAAAAATGCCTTAAAAACAATTCACTATTTATGATTTCTATACCATTACAAGAACCTGTCAGGTTAGAGTTGAATAAAGAGAGGTGATTTAATAGTACCGTGAGTAATTCAAAGATATGATTTTAAATTCGAGCATCCTGGAACCACAGCAGCTAAGGTGACACACATGCCAGCTGCTGTTTTAACCACACAAATTCTAAGAGCTGACAGCCAGAAAGGACTTGAAGAGGAGTTAAGATCACTACACTATTAGGCAAAATATTAAATACTTCACCCATCTTTAGAGGAGTTAATATTATGGCAGCTGAGACACAAATGCTGCTAAAAATAGACATCTGACTCCAGTGGGAAGTTTTCTCCTATAACGGATTATTCCTTTAATAAAAAGGAAGAAAATACTTGGTTGAAATTTAAGAGAGATGCCCAAGAAACTATCAATATTCCTTCTCTCTCTGAGAAAAATAAAATGGTAGGAATGCTATACAAATCCATGCTGGCAGCTCCCAGTCAACATTTTGATATGCTCTGCCTGTTGTAAAATCAGCTATTAACTGAGATTTAAATAGGTTGTATTTTTATTGTCCATGTAACCAGTGCACAATACAAGCAGAAATCCCTAACAGAGCCTTTTTTTTCCCTCTCCTTCTCATATATTTAAAAAATTAAACTTTCTCAGAAATAGTAAAAGACAACATTAACCGAATCTCTATACAAACCTGGGAGGGTTACCTATTAACAGTTATAATAAACTACAAGGGTAATGGCTGATTGTAAGAGTGTGATATTAATTATTAGGAGACATAACATCTTACTTGTAGATCAGGACAAATAAGCTCCTTCCAATAAGGTTAACTCTGACTTCCTAACAGTGCTAGTTATATACCTGGTTTCTGGGCTGAATAATGATTATATGATACTCTAACAGACCTTAGAACTTAATTTTTATTTTCATTCTCTGCAGATTTCTGGGTCGTTATAAAAAGACAAAATAAAATCAAAATGCATCACCGACACACAACCAATTGACATGCTGGCACCTTAGCTTGGCCTTGCAGAGGCGGAGAGGAAAGAAGAGGAGCTGTTGTGTCTAACAGCTTCTGGCTATTTCACAGCGTCTGTGTTTGAACCCTACTGTTGGGGAGGGACAAAGAGAAGTAAAACCCAGCCTGTGAGGCCGCCGTGTGCAAGGAATTCTGCTTTGGCTACAGTGGTACTGGAAGTCCATGATATGACAGAAGAAGCAGGCCTTTGAAGCTCCTCTGGGGTTGATAAGTGGTGCCTTAAAGAGGCAAGGGGCCCCTTTCTCCCTTCTGGTTTGGGACACTACATCCAGAGGAGAAACACTTGAGGCATTACCAAGCATTCAAGGACCCTGGTTCATTGCTGGCTTCTTGTAATTGCCTGGAAAGTGTGACTCGAACTGCTTCCCTTTTGCCTGGTACCACTGATGGTACCTGGCAGATGATGGTATTTGAAGAGTGAAGCATCTGTTGACACCACCGATAAATGGATGCGTGATTGCCCTTGACGTTCTGTTGACACCTTTTCCAGAGCGTTGCTTCCAAAGTGTATCCTCCCTTTGGTCTGGAAGTTCTGTGGCTGCCCTGTACTACTGGGGTCTACGTTCTCCAGTTGGGAGGGGACTATAGGGAGAGAGGGAGGGGTTGCTGGAAGAAGAAGAAGAAAAAAAGAGCTAGATAAAGGAGGGTGCATCCCTCCCACTCCTGCCCCTCCCCTTACCCGACTTATTTCCGGATCCCTATTTCTGCATCACGGTGTCCAGGACCATTTTGACCCTGTCGGCCCCGGCACCCCCCCGCCGCACCCCAGCCCCGAGCATGGGGACGGCGCTTCTCCAGCGCGGGGGCTGCTTTCTCGTGTGCCTCTCGCTGCTGCTCCTGGGCTGCTGGGCAGAGCTGGGCAGCGGGCTGGAGTTCCCGGGCGCTGAGGGTCAGTGGACGCGCTTCCCCAAGTGGAACGCCTGCTGCGAGAGCGAGATGAGCTTCCAGCTCAAGACGCGCAGCGCCCGGGGCCTAGTGCTCTACTTCGACGATGAGGGCTTCTGCGACTTCCTGGAGCTCATCCTGACGCGCGGCGGCCGCCTGCAGCTCAGCTTCTCCATCTTCTGCGCCGAGCCTGCCACGCTCCTGGCCGATACCCCGGTCAACGACGGCGCATGGCACAGCGTGCGTATCCGACGTCAGTTCCGCAACACCACGCTCTTCATCGACCAGGTGGAGGCCAAGTGGGTGGAGGTCAAGTCCAAGCGCCGGGACATGACGGTGTTCAGCGGCCTCTTCGTCGGGGGGCTGCCCCCGGAACTGCGCGCCGCGGCGCTCAAGCTTACGCTGGCCTCCGTGCGGGAGCGAGAGCCCTTCAAAGGGTGGATTCGTGACGTGCGGGTCAACTCCTCGCAGGCCCTTCTGGTGGACAGCGGCGAGGTGAAGCTGGACGACGAGCCGCCTAACAGCGGCGGCGGGAGCCCGTGCGAGGCTGGCGAGGAGGGCGAGGGCGGGGTGTGCCTTAACGGAGGCGTGTGCTCCGTAGTGGACGACCAGGCGGTGTGTGACTGCTCGCGAACCGGCTTCCGCGGCAAAGACTGCAGCCAAGGTAAGGCCCGACGACGTCTGAGCCCCGGGGGCCTCGGCCTGGGCAGGGCGCGGGGAGGCAGGGCGAGGTAGGCCCCGGGCCCGTGCATGGGGACTTCCTTCTCTGGAGCGTGTTTCAGATAGGGTCCCGGTGAAGACCTGTTTCGGGTGTTTCTGCCTTATCACCTCTCACAGCCCCTCCCTTGGTATTCTCGTCATGGTTGAGCAGCCCCCATTTCCAGGTTCATTTCCTCCCAGGAGCCCGTTCTACCAACCCTACTTCCTTTCAAGTGGCAGGGAGAATGACCTCTGCTCTTCATTCCTCTGGTTCTTTGCCCAGCCACTCCCTATCTTCATCAGGCTGGGGCGCACCTGAACGTAGGCTGTGCTTTTCCTCTACCACCACCAAGTCTGTAATACACCTATTTTCCCCGTATGATGCAGATAAGCATCTAGAAGATGGGGCACACGTTTGGTGAAAAATGAAGTCAGGAGAGATTCACCATGGTTGAACATCCCCACGTAGTTACTCGTTGGTAAAGGACAAGGGAGACAGGATTCATAAGCACAGCTGTGCTTTTTACAAGAAAAGTGATACGACCTGCTCCTGGTTGTGGGAAAAGGTGGTGGGGCGGGAGAGAGCTTGTGAGGATTTCCTTGATTAGAAGGAAGAGGGTTCTTGGAATTAATGTTAGTTTCTTTGGTTATGTCCAAGACAAACATTTGTCGGCTTAATAAAATTATATTATTTCTGTGGTTTCGTGAAATGGGAGAGGGGTCAGCTGGTGTTTAGAAATGTTAGAGATTAAATAGCGTATTTTTCAATTAGCAGATGACTTGGGAGGATAAATAGTACAGAAATTTAGATGTTGCTGGACTGGGAAGCTTCTTCAGGCTAATAAACAGGGGTTGCAGATGAAGGATTGCAAGAGATTTTCCAAGGATATTCAGCTAATGATATTTACCTGAGTAGTGGAGGCCAAGCTGTAATTCCTGTTGTTCTTAGGGATTGAAACAGTGTGGAATTTAAAAAACTCATATCTCTGTAAGTTTTATTTTCTCTCCTTTATACATAAAATTCAGTTGTTACTGTGTTTCTCCAGTGTTGCTACACGACAGTGACCAAGGAGAAATATTGTTGTATAGACACAGGAAAGCCTATGAACAAAATCCAAGTGATATGAAAAAGAAGAAATATGGATGTATCTGTGGCTGAGATGTCAAGGTTTAAAGTAGATAGCTTATGGGTCAAATCAAAGCAATCAACACATGGATAAATGGCATTTATGGCTGATTTTTTTAAGAGGTGAATTGTTAAATCTGATTTTGAAAGCTGTAGTGACAAAAGCTCTGGTTGTATTTTATTGTATAATGTCTTCTTTTTTTTTTTTTTTTTTTTTTTTTTTTTTTTTTGCTGACACTGCTAAGGGGAACTAGCCCTTGTAAATCTTATTGGACTTGGCAGTCCTCTCTTACCTGACTTTAAGAGAAATGAAGACTTGATAAAATTTGTAATTGTTTAAACAGCAAAGGGAGTTAGGAAGAAAAGAAATCTGGTCATTAGGAGAGTTCTGTAGCCTTCATGGGCTAATGGAAAAAAAGTAAAACATTATTTCATTGCTTTCTGCCTTCATGAAGGTTTTTGTTTTCATGTATGTTGTCTTAAGTAATTATAGAAGACTGTGTATTCCATGGCCTATACTGCACTTCAGGTTGATCAGTAAATTTCCATGGATTTAGCATCAGGCTTTATAGTTATGTTTTCCAAAAATAAAACAGTACATACTTTTTCTCTACCAAATCTAACTTAATTGTAAACCATGAATAAGATAGCTATATTTGATGGTTTGCTGTAGTATAATTTGAAGTTGCATACCTCTGCACTGATAAATAGAAATGAATTAAAAATGGACATTATTAAAAAAAATGGACATTATTTTATGGGACAAATTGCTCTAAGTATCCCAGTGCCACTTTAAAATACAGAGCCGGCAATTTAACGAAGAACACATGAGATATAACTTCCTTCCTTAAATTAGGAAACAAATATGACACAATGACAGCTTGTTCTGTGTGGGAGGGTGTTTTAAATGAAAATTTTTATTTTTTTGTGCATTTTTAACGTAGGAATCCAGGGATGTGCATAATCAGGAACAGTTAAGAGTGGAGAAAGCATGGCAGAAGTAATATTTTGAAGAGAAGCAGAATTAGATAGCTCTGAAATGCATTTTGCAAGTGGATAGCTCTTTCCATGAGATGAAGAATTTGGAATTAGATATATAATTGAACAGTATACTACCTGATGCATAAGGTAATTCAACCCAGAAAAGAAAATCCATCAGGATAGTTCTGGAGCATTGATTCATTTTGAAAATTTGAAATGAAAACGGAGTGCAAAGATCACCACTAGTCATGAAAGGAAAACAAAAGGCTGGGTTCCTTTGATTATCACAGAAATGGGAGATGGAGTGATAAAGGCAGAGTTGGTCTCCCCAGAAGGATTGGCTCCATTTTGCTTATTTTCCCTGTTTCATGTGTGTCAAGTGACTATTAAATAATTAATTGAGAATGGCTGCCTCTCCCAACACCAATCATGTATTGATGGCTAGGGATAGATGATTTCTATTCAGATGAAGTATAAACAAAGCCCTGCCTGTAGCCAGTATTTGCACTGATTGCCACATTAAAGAAATAATAATAATTTAAAAACAAATAAATCCATACTCATTAGAGAAAATTTGGAAAAAAATTAACAGCAAACATTAAACAATATTCAAATTATATCTGGTCCCAACTATAATTTCTTTTTTTTTTAACTTAATGAAAAAGTCTAATATTATTTTAGTTGCCTTTGTATTCAAAATACAGTAAGAATTATTAAAAATAAAATAAGAATATTCTTTTTTTCTAGAATGTCTTTAAACAACTTATACATCTATGGATTTCTAGAATATTTTCATTTAATGAGCTCATGTTCATCCTTGCTCTATTTGTTCAGGCAGGCCTAGCAAGTTTTATTTATTTATTTATGTGGTGATGTAAAGAGAACACAAGGACAGTTATGTGTCATGATCAGGTTAGTGACAGAGCCTGGGTAAGAGCGCCAACACCCTTATTCTCAAGCCCTGTACTTATCATGTCTGCTGAATAAGATTTCCAGTTTATTAGGTTTGATATTTTTTCAGATTCAGGGATTATTCAAAAGAAAAAAATATATATATATGGCTGATGGAACAGAACTAACTTATGTGTTTTGTCCCTGAGAGTCAGCCTCAGACGTCACTATACAAGAATGTCACCGTTCCTGAATGATGGATGCTTATAGGGTGCATAGCTTTTTCAGTGAATCATACCCATCTAAGTGCCCTGGGACCTTTATTATTTAATAAGTTTCTACTTAAGGAGACTAATAATTTCTTAGCAGCTTAAAAGAATTAGTGAATTCTATGGCTGCCCAGTTAAAAATGAGAATAAAACGCTGATCAATGAGAATTTAAGTTATATGTTTTACGATTTCCAGGTCCAGGTTTTATGCATTTTAGGGTCCCTTATATGAAAATTTCATACTAGACTCTGAGTATCAATTTGATTCCTCTGTTTAAGTAGCCAGAAACACATATGGCTTATGATGGCTGATTGCTTAGTATCACTAAACATGACAGGGTGATAGATATCATTTAATAAAGCCTCTGCTTCCTATGGCTTTACTGATGTGGCCAGACGGACAACCATATTCACTCACTCATTTATTCATTCATTCCTTTCTTTGTTCAACAAATATTGACTGAGTGCTTTGTATGTGCCTGAATCATAGGCCCAAGCAATACAATTGTGAGTAAACTCTCAGAAATAGTTCCTACCTTAATAGGAAGGTAGAAGCCTCACATTTCTTTGCAGAGGCACAGTAATTAAAAACTAAATAAATGAAAACTTTAAATGATGGTATGTATTTTGAAGGACAGGTACATGGTACTTTGAGAACTTTAAAGTAGTGTGAACAGACCTAATCAAAAAAAATTTTTCCTTAGGGGTGATATTTAAACTAAAATCTGAGAGTTGAGAAGGAATTAGCCAGGTAAAGGCAGAGGAGAAATATTAGGTCAGAAGCCTGGGGCAGGAGATGGCATGGCACATTCAGACAACGGAGGGAAGGCCCTTGAGTATGGAGCTCTTAGAGAGAGGAGTAGGGCCAGGTCATGCAGGGCCTTCTAGCCCATGTCAGGGATTTTAATCTTTATTGTGAAAATGATGAAAAAGCAACAGAGGGAGTTTAGTGTGGAAGGTAAGGAGGAGGGTATCATTATCAAATTTACATTTCAAAAATGTCACTGACTACAGTGTAGAGACCAGATTGATAGGGGCCTAGAGAAAAAGAGAAAGCATGATTTTCTGTCAGTCAACAACATTTGTTAAGCACACACTGTAAACTGTAGATTGAACCAGGGGACATAGAGGACAAGATTCTTTCTCTAAGGAAGTTAGAATCTTTGTGAGCTTGGTTATGTATAGAACTCTAAGGCCACTTGTTTGGAACACTGTGGCTCTACTTGTAAAATGCATTATCTGAACCCTTTATGTGGATTATCATGTGGTCTCTGTCAGATATCCCCATCGAATCTGTAGGCTCCTGGAGCACATTGGCAGTGCCATACTTTATTATACCCCCAAGTACCTCGCTCAACATGCCTTCCTTCTGACAGTATATATTGATTGATTGATTCTAGGCTTTCAATATTTTAACAGCTACAATAAAGGGAAATACTACGTACATACTTATAATTTTCATAAGGTTAAAAAATTGTAAGTAGTTAGGTAGTACCTAGTATAGGTAGATACTAGACAAAAATGATTCAGAGATTTTGCCAGTTTTGTTTGAAGCCTACCATCTGAGGAAAAGGTGGATCACCTGTGCTGAGAAAGCTTTGAGTGGAATGGATAAATTCATAATTTTGATTTAGATAAAATGTTCTGAGAAGCTCTTAAAGCATAACAATGATCTATCACAGTAAGCTTATCTTGATTATAAACTAATAATCAAAACTGAGTTACCATTCTAAAATGCCACAGATGAGGTTGAATGTGTTATTTTAACTATTCTGAGATGCATTTGAATTATGTAGGCTGTGGGACCATGCTGCCTGGTTTAAGTGGGCACACTCAAATTTTATTCCTCAATATTGTCATCTGTGAAAATGGTATAATAATAGTACTTACTTCATAGGGCTCTTAGCAAAATTAAGCAGGTGACTTCATGTAAAGCTCTTAGAACAGTGTCTGGCACATAATAAATATTCTGAAGTACCCACTTGCTATTTTTGTTACTATTATCACCACTACCATCAGCACCACTACTTCTACTGATACTATTTTCTTTAGGGCTACTGTCAAGCAAAATTCAAATATGGAACATTTTCTTTTTCATTTAAAAGGAATTCTAATGTAATAATGATCCTTGCTTGATTAGCCCAAAAGTTTCAGCTTATAAAGAAAAGCAAAGAGTAAACACATTGAGCCTCTATTTCTGTTTTACACAGCTGTGCTCTAATGTTAACCATGTCTGGTTGTGATTCAAAATATTTAAAACATCATATTCTACTTGAGAATTTTTATTATGATTAAGTGAGCCTTTAACACAAAGGCATTTGTAAAAACTGTCACTTTCCATATAAACTAATACCTTTATCCATCCCAATCATATACTTAGTGATTTTTACTATATTTATTCTAATGTATAGGTATAGATATCTAATGGATCTATCCTATTTATATTTTGTCTTTGAGGCTTTTTGATAAGTTAAAGTTATTTACATGTATGTTGCAGAGAAGCTAGGATACTTGAGCTTTAAAAAGCTCAAGAAAGATTTCTTATAGTTATAAACAGATTATATTTTTAGTGTAAAGTCATATATGCTAGTAACATCATGTTCCAGTTTTGGATAGCATTAAATGAAATGTGACAATTAAATGGTTATTTAAGGAATCCCTGATTGACTGCAAAAAGGACAGGTACTATATAATATTTCTGTTATTCTTAGCTGCATTCTGAGTATTAGGACCCTGAGCCACACTGGTTTCTGAAAACAGGAACCACATTCCATATCCCTTTCTCAGTGAGCAGTTGGTGGCTACACCGTTCGTAGGGTTAACTCCTATAAATATACACTGAAAATTAGGCCTTATTAAGATATTCAGGTTTTGTTTTATTATGGAGATAATAAACCTATTATTAGAAGTTTTTAGCACGCACACTGTACTTTCAAAAAATTGCACAAGTATATTTGACATAATTCAGAATAAATCATTTTTGCATTCCAGAAGATTTTAGTTCATTATGCATCACAGTATTATGCAAAACCCTTATACTTTTTCCTTGTGTACTTCTCTATAATTTTATGGCTCAGTCCCTTTCTATTACTTGGAAGTGCAGGAATAGGTAAGTGTGTGTGGTCCTTGCTGAGTAGTAAGTCTTAAAATGTCTGAATTAAGTTTTGGGAAAAAAAGTTTTTTTTTGTTAGTTGCTTTAGAGGTCTTCAGAAATTGCATGGCTTTTTGGTTTTCTCTCTTAAGCATGGAGTCCATGTATTCCCACTTGAATATGCGAATGGGTACAATGCTCTCTCAGATTCTTTTCCTACAGTGTTATCTTTTCCACAATGTGTGTAAACAGAATGTGGCATGGGGTCTGAAGAACTAAATTCCAGGTGTGGCATTGCCTCTAAGTTGCTTTTAAAAGTAGAGTAAAGCTGCTAATGTCCTAATTTCAATTTCCAAGATTGCAAATTGAGAAACACCTAATCAGACTACTTCTGATTGTGAACCCCTGCTAACCTACCTCAAAGAGTGTTTGTGAGTAGCTGATACATGTAAACTCGCAGAAAAGCTTGAAAATTTAGAAGAAATATCTAATGGCAGCAGCATAGTGGCTCTAGGATTTGTGAATGTTAATAGTGAAAATGTTAAACTTGGTTCTGTAAATCTACTTTGAGGTCATTTTAGATGAATTTTAGATCATTAACACTCAATAGTAGGTGTAAGATTTGGTGGAGTTCTCTTAGTACCTATTGACACATTATATAGACAAGCTGAATAAAGAGGGCAGTGGTCTCCTTGTTCCTCCTGTGTGAAATCTAAACAAATGAAATTAGTAATTTAAGGTAGCAACTGTATGAGTACGTATTGCATGATTCTATTTATGTGAAGTTCAAAACAGACTCAACTAATCTGTGGTGATAGAGGTCAGAATAGAAGTTACCTTTTAGTAGTGTTGATTAGAAGAGGACACAGTGGAGCCTTGGCATGATCTGGGTGTAGTTACATGGGCATATATATTTGTAAAGATGCATGTATTATACACTTAAGATTTATGTACTTTACTGTATATAAGCTCTACCTGAAAAAAAAAAAATCCTTCAGATTGTGAAAGGAATGTTGCTCAATGAATACTAATGCACTGAAAACGTATAAAAAATTACTTACAAAGGGGTCCTTAATGTAAATCCATATTTACAAATCTTAGCAAAAGAGTCAAATATTTGTAACAAAAATCCAATGACCGTTCCAGGGAGCAAGTGTATTTATATATGAATACATCTAAGAGAAAGGAGAGAGAGTATTGTTTTAAATACCTTACAACCTTTGAACTTGTTTCCAATTTCTTGTGCTTTTATAATGAAGATAAAACATAGGTTCTTATTTTACATCTTCATCTGTTGAGTGAAAGTCTTACCAATACATTCAAGCAATGTATGTTTTCTAATTAGAACAACTCAACTGCTGGTATTTTAGGTAATTAGTAATCAGTAAGTTGTAAAAGCTCAAATATTTGAATGAGTGATTGGACATTGGAAAAAAAATCACTAGCCCAACTATACTGTCTAAATCTACAAATATACATGATTTCTCCCCCAAAATATTAGGCATCAAATTGTTTTAAAAGATGCACTAGGCACCCCTACTTTAACGGTGCCATAAGCACTTCTTGAATGTGAATACAATTTAACATCATTCTGTTTAGAATCACATTTATTATACTTACTATTTAGTGTTTACTGAGTGAAAGGCATTGTATACAAAGTATACAAAGTATCCTTTATCTGTTTTACCTCATTTATTCCTGCAACATCGTACTTGATAGGTTTTATAAAATTCCCATCTTACAAATGTTAAAACTATGTATGTATTAGAAAAGCTAACTTGCCAAAAGTTCCATAGCTCAATGGCAGAGATGAAATTTGAGCCCAGGTGTGTCTGTTGCCCCAGCAGGCAACTCTGTCCATTATTGACAAAACCTGTGTGTTTTAACAGACAGGTAATGGCTTCTGAAAATGTATTCACTAGTTGTTAACTTGGTGCTAATTTGAATGGCCGATTTATAATAACGCCTTCAGAATTGAGGATTGTGGCAGACCCTTATATTCAGTGCCATTTCCTAATGTCATGATAGTAAAGAAATGGATTAGCTTGTCAGGATTCATCACACTTTGTTTCTATAATGCTTGCTTATTTGCTTCTTTTGTTGGCCTTCTATTCATATTCTGCTTAATAGGTTGATTCTACTCTAATGTAACCAGAAGTAAAGCCCCGGTATATTGCATCTAAAGAATATTACAACTAATTCTTGATCTTTTGAATGAAAATATTTAGTTTTCAGAAAACAAGCAACACAATTTTCATCTATTTCAGATTCTAGGAGGTAAAATTATTGAAAATATCAAAGTCCATGGTGATTCAGCACAAATGTAAAGACCTAGGCCGGTTCCCTAAGTAGGCCCTTTGTGAGAGTTGCTGAGTCAGAACATGGTTCTGCTGAAGATATAGATGATGGTACGCTGGGCACTTAACTGAAATTACATGATGAGAAAATAGTGTCTCTTTTTGCACAAGTGAGTTTGGCTTCCCAACGCATTGCCTAAATTTGAACTTGGGAGTACTTCTTAGAGTTAGAAAGATATATTCTCTATGCTATTTCTGGTATATATGAGAAACTATTATTGGAAAGAAGTGGGAGGAAAGTAAGACTGACCTGGTAAGATGAAGTGCTGATCTGGACTCTTGTCTAGTTACTTGTGCTCAAAACTATCGGGACTGTAATTAGAAATACATTGATGCCACATTATGGGAACAAGTGCTACTTCAAATAGCATTTTCTCAGATTGGTTCCCAGGAGGGATCTGGTGGTCTAAAAGTTACAAGAGGTGCTGCCAAGAGAACAGTTGCCTCACTAGCATCTTAACATCAGGAGGGGCTTTCTGTGTTTAATTATAGACATAATGAATTCTGTGTGGATGGCAATCTATAACAGAAGCAGCACTGATCACAGCTTAGGAGTTACTGTGGTTTGTGACCTCACAATACCTGGCCTTGTACGTGGAACCATCTAAGCTTAGGTGTTACTCAGACATTGCTGGATTCAGCAGAATGAACCGCCCCAGTCCAGCAGAGGCAAGGAAATTAAAGACTCAGGTTTTTCTTCTAAGTAATGATGTCTCTCTATAATTAAGCATGCCTGGAGTCTCCTTAGGGAAGTAGCTGGCATGGCAGCATATAACTATAGCTGCCGTATGGAAGACACTACCTTCCAGCTTAAGCTCTTCGTCTTGAGTGCAAAATTGATTTTCTTCTGCAAATAATGTAGTTATTTATTTAAAGTTACTATATGTGATGTTTAAGGTACTAAATGTTTAATTTGTCCAGTTGAAAACATTGTAAAAATAGGAAGTTATATATTGCATTTCATGACCCAAATACACAATTACATGTGCAGGAGGATACATTTATGAACCCCTATTTTAAAAATTGGGCCAACTTTCTGTTAAATAAAGTATTGAGATTTTAAAATAATGAGACATTTGTTTTTGATACATACATGTATGTCTGTGTATATGCATATAAACAGAGAGATATACACAAAAATATGACATGTACAAGAAAATTACATAATGTAAACAGAGAAGGA
This sequence comes from Neophocaena asiaeorientalis asiaeorientalis, assembly GCF_003031525.2. Taxonomy (NCBI): domain Eukaryota; kingdom Metazoa; phylum Chordata; class Mammalia; order Artiodactyla; family Phocoenidae; genus Neophocaena; species Neophocaena asiaeorientalis. The sequence continues at coordinate 13,731,904 of NW_020174013.1, read as the reverse complement.
TATTATTTAAAAGTCTGAGAAATCATATTAAAATCCTCAAAAATATATATTGGTTAAACATATCATTAAAATGTCTTTATGGTTTAAAATAGCCTATATATGTATTTTTTCTATACAAGAACTTAGAAACCAAAAAAATGTATCCTTAAAGTATGACAAATGACTTTCTGTGATCAGGCATAGTGTTAAAAGATTTTGAGGTTTTTGCAAAGTAGCATTTTCATACTATTGATTAACAACATCCCAACTGTACCTGGGGGTTGTATGAAAGACTAAATGTATTATCTTGCTCTAAGATTTCTCTGACAGTTACCAAGAGTAAGTTACTTTGATGAAACTTTATTATTATAAAATAATAATAGTTATTATTTAACTATCTATTGGAATGAGCCACAGTTATGTTCAAAAAGGTGAAAAAGTTAAGCTAATATTAATAGTGACTTCTTTAAAACTTTCATACATAAGAAAACCAGGAGGTTAAACTTACTGAGCTCCCAGTGAGTTCAGTATAAGCTAAGACCACCGCAGGAATATTTTGAAACTGCCAGCCAGTTTTTTAAAAAGTCAATAATAGCCCCCAAACCTCTTTTACCAGAGTAGGTAGGGAATCTATACAAAATTTTGTTTTTAATATTTAAATGAGGCATTTATAAGTTTCAGAACATGCCTCATTGGTCAGTTTCTATCATTATATGGGAATTTTTTTGGTATATGCATCATTAATTCTCTCTTCCTCTGGCCTTTTCCACCTTTGTTCAGATTAGAATGGTAGAGTTAAAACAATATGATTTTCTTCTACCACAATTTATATTTTTTTGACTCAAATAACATTTAAAGTTTTTTTTTTTTTTTCATGAATTGTATCCACTGTTTCTTCTTCTTCAGCTCTCTACCTTGACTTCCTTCATCAAAGTACAGGCAGAGGTAGAGCTTCATGAATTAGAATAATTCTTCATCTGGGGATGGTGATCCTCTCTGACTGTTAGTGAGAGCTGTCCCCTTTCCCAGAGGTCACTGGAAATAAAGAAAAGTGATGGGTGCCTCTCCCTCCCCCAGACTCAGGACATTATTCATCCTGGACAAAGTCCCTGTTTGCATGACACAGAAAATGTGTTTCATCCTGAAATAGAGGCAATATAGATTTGGATTGGGGCCAGATGTATAATCTTGGCGTGTCTTCTGCCCATAAGAGATGAAGGGTGGAAGGATGATGAGGCCTCAGGGAAGCTGTGAAGCTTGGGATGTGTGATAATTGAGAAAATGAGACAGAAGACTGAGAAAGAGGAACAGGAGATAGGAAAAAAGAAGATGATTGGGGAAAAAGGAGTGTTGGAGAAAAAGATTAGTTGAGAGAGAGTGGAGAACTAACAGAATTTGAAACAACCAGAACATTGAGAGCTGGTGACTTAAAATACAAAAAATCACACATCTGGTTAGTGGAGGAGAGAACAAGAATATACATTTCTTGACTTCTAGTCCTGGTATTGAGCTGAAGGCAAGCATAGGGGGAAGAAAAAGACAAGGATAAACATATTATTGTCTACAATTCAGTCATAGAAACTATAATCATTCTTTGTCTTTGGCAATGTGTTATTGGGCTTTTTCCTACTAATACCAATAAGAACAACAACAATAGCAAAATTGTACATAACTCATACTGTGTCAGACACTATTTTAAGTTCTTTACACATATTAATTCATTTAATTGTCCCCACAAACCTATAAGGTAGGTGCTATTTTCTCCATTTTAAAGATGTGAGAACTGAGGCCCACTAGGAATTTGCAAAGCTGGTATTCTAACCAAGGCTGCATGACTCCTGAGGCCATGCCCTGAACTTGTAATTCCTTCTTTTTTAATATTAAAATAATGACTGTGTATCCTCTATACACTCTTTCACGTGTAAGAATCTCCCGTGTGTTTAAAAGATGCCTGTATAAGCTAATACAATTCCATATTTATTTTTCTCCCCTTCTCTTAGTATTCCATTTAAGTGTTTAATAAGTATTTCTGGGCAGAATTTCTTCCTTAAATTTAATAAAAATCCTTTCTCTGCTGACATTAATTTATTCTTGTTATGTCCTCAGTGCAAATAAAATTCATATAGTCAGTATCTCCTTGACTTATCTTAATCTGCCTAAGAGAAAGAGTACTGTTTTCACTGAACTAAAACATTTCAGATCTCCCTTCTGTGAAACTGGTCAGACATTCAGCCTCCTTCTCCTAGTAACTGCCTGCTTTATTTATTTTACTCACTATTACTCCAATTCACTAATACTCTCCCAAAGATTAGTTCCCAAAATGTATTGCAGTCCTCTTGATATGTTCGTTAGCATTGTTGCACTTTCATGGACTCCCTAACCGTTCCTCTCCCTTCTGTCTGACTTGCTAATTTCCTTTTATACCTTGGACATGGCATTGGAAAGGGCTTCATAAAATCCTTGGTAGGTTGTTGTTACCTGGTGGTTAAAAAAAAAAGGTCTCTGTCATTAGTGTGTGTAGATCAGGCAGTCCAGGATTGTGTAAAGGGAAGAGTCTTGATAGCATTGCATTTTTAAGCCCGAAAAGTAGGCCAGAAAAATATGAGCTGACAAACAGAAAAAAGAATTTGGACTAAGAAAAATGAGCAGTGGTTGCCTGGTCCACAGAGCGCTAACCAATGTAAATGGATTTGAACCAGATTGTGTTGAGGTAGGCCCAAGGAAAGAGTAAACAACATTTGCTTGTAATTCTAGTATAACCGTGAGAACAGGCCAGCGGAAGTGGTGGGCAAATATCTATTCCTGGAGATCCTTAACAATAGCTTAGACAGACAACTGCTGCTCTTAAATTGTTTAAGATGTCCCTTCTTCTGATCAGAGGCCTGGACTAAATGACCTTCAAAATACATTTTCAGCTCATAGTTATGTAAATAATTGTACTTTTGGGAAAACTTTTAACATACGAATCTTCCAAGTATGAGATAGAAATAGCCCAAGACAACACCCACCCCTAAAAAAAGCTCCCCAAAACTACCCCCTGCCAAAAAAAGAAAAAAAAAAAACAGAAAATCTATTTTAAGAGTGTCTGAAGTTAGAATTCACACATTCATTTGAGTAAAATATGGCACCAACTGCTACAGAGCATAAATTACTTCCCCAGTTGCCTTAACTTGCTGTGCTGCATACAGGTGTCCCTGGAATCCACTCTGGGCGGGCTCTCTGCCCATATGCTTCTGTTTGCCCTGAGCCAGCTGCCCTTGTAGTCCTCTTTACTCGGTGGATTGCCCCAGTTTCATGTTTCCTTCAACGTGGTTGAGCTCGAGTTACAGCTGCTGCCTGTATCTCAACGTACCTTGTACTTGTTCATGCTGCCATCTCCATGGTATCCTCCTGGTACTGAATCCACATCCACCAGGTGTGATATTTCTGCCCTGCCACCTCACTGCAGCACATTTGAGTGGTATCACTCCCATATCAAGCCTTTTATATTCTGGGTCATTGCTCTTCCTCTGGGAAATACAGCTTTGGATAAAAGGGGTTTTAGCACTTGTGTGAATTCTTCCTGGAGAAGGATGAGATGAAAGGGCGAAAAATAGTTTTTGAGTTAAAAACAAAACGAAGAAAATAAAACCAAAGCAACAACCATTCACAACAATAAGAACACTTTTTTATGGGTACTCTGTAATGTCCATGGTTTCTTAGTACAGCCAGTTACACAAACCAGAAATCTAGCTTTATCTTTGACCCCTATGTTTTTGTCCATTCATGAATTCATTCATAATTCCAAAAACCACTTACTAAGAAGCTGTCCTACACAAGACGAGATGTTAGCTCTTAACATCTCAGAGATGTTAGTTCACCTTTGTGTTCTCAGCAATTTTGAAGTTAGGCAGCGCAAATGAAAAGTGTTGAGACCTAAATACAAGTATAAAAAAATCAGGGATCAAAAATGTGAATAAATCTCACTCTTAATCATAGTATATGAAGATCTATAATAGGGTACACATGTGTGCCATTAGTGATATTATTAATGATATCCTCAGTTGTAAAAATGAGCCTTTTTGAAAAATGCAGTATGCCTATGAACAGTGAGAAACATAAATCCTTTTAAAAATTGCACTTAATGGATTGTTTCACACTCTCAATTAAGTCACCATAATTTCAAATTACTCTAATCATTAGATTCTTTTATATTAAAAGGAAACAGTTTGTAGTAAGTCTTTAGAAAGTTATAGAGGATGTGTAGAAAAAACATTGGATTAACGAATACTGAGTTTGTTTTTTCCTTGTTTGATGACAAGGAAAACCAGGAAACTTGACTTTTTTTTTTTTTTTTTTTTTTTTTTTAATTTTTTTTTTTTTTTTTTTTTTTTTTTTTTGGTGAGACACTGGTCACCACTGGTCTAAGAATTGAAAGGGGGAACAAGTCATGTTCTAGTGGAGTAGGCTGGCAGATACATGCATAAATGATTTCAATATAATGCATTAAATACTGTCACAGAGATGAATATTTAGTGCTACTAGAAGTCAGAAAATAAAGGGACTAATCATGTACCTTCAATGACTAAGTTCACTTGATTCATAGATACATTGTCACTGATACACATTACCTATTGTCTGTAATGGTGAAATCAAGTAAATGGAATCAACTCAAGTATTAACAAGTAATTGGCTAAATAAACCATGGTAGACCCATATATAGCACCTCACAACATAACATGAATGAGGTGTATCTATTTAAATGGAAATGAAAACATTTTTAAAGTATTTTGTTTAGTAAACATAATCAAATTGCAAATACATGTATGTACATACACACACATAATATATACACAAAAATATGATTGTATGTATACTTATTTATATAAAAAATGTAAATAATTTATAAAGATCAGGTGTTATACTGTTTTTATGGAGGGAGTAAAGAAAATCTATTTAAATTGTTTGCAAGATAAATATGTTTGCAAGTACAAGACCAGATTAATAAAAGAAGTTGGTGACTCCATATTGAGGGATTTTCAATCAGATTTTGAAATGTCAAACTAATAGTCCATTTCAGAAGATCAGACTCTTATATGACTTTCCAAGGATTTGTATTATCATTCTAGGTTGAACATTCTGTTATAGAAATAAAAACAGAATGTTCATGTTGTCAGAACAGAACATGGCACTAATCTCACAGGATATATTCTGAAAGAATATCATGAAAGAGAGAATTATAGAATTTAAATCCTGTGTAATTCCAAGGATTATTTTTTTTTTACTTAGACCCATTTGTCAGGTTGAATGCTAATTCTCCTGGTAATTAACAAAGGGATCCTGATAAAGTGCAGGGACTGGGAGCAGATGTACTATTTCTGTTCAGCAGAGTGATTTCTCTTAATGCTCCATTTACGACATCTTCCCCTGTTCTCACACATCTCCAAATACCAAGTTGGAGAGATGGCTGAATAGGCCAGTGCTGTGTCTCAGATTGGTTTCAGAGTCACATGTATTACCATTCTTCCTAATGGAGATCCTAGAAACTTCTGAGAAGTTCCAAATGACTGGCAAGGCTTTCCTGCTTTACTTCATACACATGTATGTTATCAATAATTACTTAGTTGACTCTTTAATTTATCCAAATTTGTGCAGGCGTAATGGAAACTGACAATGCAATTTTCCATTGAAAATTGTAAATGGGTGACTAAGCTGAGTAATTCACCTCCCTCCCGTTCCTTTTGTACAGATATGCTACACCAGGATGGCTATACTTTGAAAATAGCTCATCTATATTCATTCACCCATGCGTATAAATGGATTTGCATGCTCGTTTTGCGGTTTCCAAATATGCATTTGTTGCATAAAGTTTTTCATATCTAACCCCAAATGGCTCTTTTACCTCTTCCTCAAAAATTTAGCCGGTGTGAGCCAACCACACATGAAATTCAGATACTTGCAGGACTGGATTTCTATAGAAAATGCTAAAAGCTGGAGAGGGAAGGCTTAGATCTTGCCATTGGCCATAATTTCTAACTAGGATCTTGCTTTCATGGGTCAAATCCTTGAAATTACTCAGGGCAAGATTGAAATTAAGTGACAAGAATTTATTCAGACTATCCAGATTATTTACCAACTCATGATTTTTATGAGAACTAAAGGTATTCAGTAGAATAATTAGTTTATGGGTTGTGTCTTTTGCTTTTCCACAAATTAGCTATACCTTTTTGGACCTTGTTTTCCTTAACTGTATACATATGATTTTTACAGTTTAAAAAATATATATATAGACACACCAAAGTTAAATCAATAATGTGATTTACCCCAGCAAATAATACTATCACTAAATTAAAGGCAATCTCCTGAAAAATATAAATATCTTTGTACAAGCTTAAAAAAAAAGTCTAACAAAATGTTTTGTGTCTATGACCATTTATAAATAGAAAATATTTTAAGTTAGGAAATTATCATTATGTTGATGGCTTTTGGTATTTACTGAGAATCTTTTATACATAATTAAAATTATATATTGTGTGAAGTAAAATTAATAGTATGTTTTTAAAATGCCCTAAGTAGTAATGTGCAAAAGGAGGAAGGGATTGATGTTTACTGATTGTCTACTACATACTGGTATTATCAAATTTACATGTTATCTCATTTAATTCTTACCACCACAAACCAGATTTGTTTAACTATCTTCATTTTACGTTTAGGAAAACTAAGGTCCAGAGAATCTGTGTAATAAGGAGAGAATTTGAACACAGGCTTTATTTCCTCTACACCCCAGGCTTTCCCCTGTGTCCTCACTGTCAGACGTGGATGGACCTAGAGGGTGTCATAGAGTGAAGTAAGTCAGAAAGAGAAAAGCAAATATGGTATAATAACGCATGTATGTGGAATCTAGAAAAATGATATACATGATCTTAGTTGCAAAGCATAAATAGAGACACAGATGTAAAGGACAAATGTATGGATACCAAGGGGGAAGGGAGGAGGATGGGAGGAATTGGGAGACAGGATTGACACATATCCATTATTGATACTATGTATAAAATGGACAACTAACTGATGGGAACATGCCCTATAGCACAGGGAACTCACCTAGTGCACTGTGGTGACCTAAATGGGAGGGAAGTCCAAAGGGGAGGGGATATCTATATGTGTATGGCTGATACATTTTGTTGTGCAGTGGAGGCTAACACAACATTGTAAAGCAACCATATTCCAATAAAAATTAATTAAAATAGAAAAAAATAAATTATCTTATGTAGACTCTCTGGAGTCATAGATACAAGCGATCAAGAGTCAACCTATTTTTAGAAAACATACTAGCATTTGAGCTAGTGTCAAGCTTTGAGAGTATTTCTTTGATTTGGAGTCAAGTTTGCTTTAATTTGACTTTTGTATTTTTCTTTTTACCTCATCTCTTTTATGTATAGGTGAATGTATTTCCCAACTGAATGATATATTACTAGTAATGACAACAAGAAACCTCTAAATATGGTTTCCAGAGACTTTACAGGAAGACTGTAGGCAAACCTCAATACATAGAAGGTTCCTTGTTTTCTACTATTATTTTTGTCATCTGATCATTAGTGTGTTTCTGGTTTTATGTCTTTTCCTTCCACCCTGTAAAAGAGTCATTTTTCTTTTTTACTGTTTCTTCTTCTCTTAGGGCTATATAACCTTTTGATTTTTTTCATTATATTTTAGCTTATTTTTCATCATAGAACATTCAAACAATGTATCTACTAAGATGACAGTTATTGAAAAGAAGGAAGTATCTCATAGAATTCTATACTGTTGTCTGCAAACCATAATTCTATGGATTTGTCCACATTTTAGCTAAATATATTTTTGGTGATATTTTAACTCAGAATTTACCCAGCTTAAGAAATGAATATTCATGTAAAAATGTGTCCCATGAAAATGTTTATTTAACCGATATTACTCTTTTCTCCTTTTCAAAAATGTATTGACAGTAGTTTCAGAAACATAATTTTTTTTTTTTTTCCTGTACATGGGCCTCTCACTGTTGTGGCCTCTCCCGTTGCAGAGCACAGGCTCCGGATGCGCAGGCTCAGTGGCCATGGCTCATGGGCCCAGCCACTTGGCGGCATGTGGGATCCTCCCGGACCAGGGCACGAACCTGTGTCCCCTGCATCGGCAGGCGGACTCTCAACCACTGCACCACCAGGGAAGCCCCAGAAACATCATTTTTAAAAAAGAGAAATAATACATAAAACACAAAGGAAAAGTACATTCTTAATTGTATAGTGTTAAGTACATATTACACAGACTTTTCTTAAATCCTTAAACATTTCCAGGTAACTTAATTTGACATTGGGGTTGATTTCATAAATGACTCATAAAGGAAGTATATTTCTAGTTCTCCTCTTATATCACCAAACCTTCTGTAAATCCAAAATTGTAGTACAATATGCACATTTTTGGCCCTCCTTAGATTTCAAAACCCCCAAATAGGTATGTCATCAATTTTTCTTTGGGCAGTATTTTTTTTTCTCTGACTACTAATCATGGATTCCAGAAATAGTTCAGAAATCAAAATAGTTCTAATTTTTCCTAATCTTTTGATAATGATCAGAAAATATATCCAATTACATAACAAAGAAAAGATACTATGTTACAAAATGAAATTCTGAAGTAAAAATGGATCAATAACTTCAGCTGATTATAGTATCTAAGGTGATAATGTATCAGAGAGAAATTTTAAAACATTTATGACATTTGAAGTAGTATTTAGAGGCACTGAGCTTAGATATTAGGGATATATTGTGATCAGACAGGCCTGGTCACTACTCTTGTGGGGTTTATAATCTATGAGTGAATGTAGACATGTAGAAGGTCAACTATAATGCAGAATGACCACTAATGATAGAGTACATGCAACTCAGACTGAGGAGGCAGAGAGAGCTTTCCAGAGGATAAGACAGCTAGCGTGAGACGTGAATAAGAGTCAGCTAAGGGAACAGGAAGGAGAAGAGAAAAGAGTATGCAAAATGAGACTGTGCCTCATTGAAGAGTTTAGAATTTGTGGTGCTCAGAGAAAAAATGGTAAAGGTGGCTAAATACAAGCTGCAAACTAAGCTTTGTAAGTCTTGTAAGGGGCATGAATTTATCTTTTGAGTTTGTGGTGGAGTCATAAGAACAGGTAGTAATATAAGATTATGATTTTAGAAAGACCACTGTGACTACGTAGATCTTGGATGGAAAGCAAAATTGGAAATAAATAACTGTAGACCCATATGATACAAAGACATGTCAGGGTCTTGTAAGAAAGATCTATGACTGCCAATAGATTTAGACGTGTTTTGAAGACCGTTAGCTTCCACAGTGAGTAGAAACCCAATGAAAAGTGTAGATTTGTTCTTAGGAAATAAAAGGAGGCATAAAACTGAGTGATTAGAGAAAGGGTAAACTAATTGTCAAGTTAGGATGAAGAGGATGTGGAATGAAAGAGAAGGATTTATCAAGAGTGAAATTCAGAGGAAGATGTAGGTTGTAGATGCAGTTAAGAGAGTAATTGAAGGAAGCCAGGAGTGACATAAATGAAAATATCACAATAAAATTTTGGCTAATTTTTGCAAATAGCTAGATTTAGGCAGGCATGAATATTCTAGAGACTGTTCAATATGTTCTCTCTTGTGGGACAAGATTTATTCATTAAGTTTCACCAGTCTAAAATTAATATCCCTCAGGACTCTCCCCCTTCCTTTGATTTGTTTCCATGCTTACCAAGCACACTTTTCATTTTAATCCAAACTTCCAGTTATCTTGGCACAAGAAAAGTGTTTCTCTAGATGGGCAAAGAAGTGATTCTCCCAGTTACTGATATTCCTCTCATTTCAAAATAATACATTTACATAAAAATTCATAGATGAAGAAAAAAAAAAAACAGCAACATACTGTACTCCCAAATCCCCTTTTTTTTTTTTTTTTTTGCGGTAAGCGGGCCTCTCACTGTTGTGGCCTCTCCCGTTGCGGAGCACAGGCTCAGGATGCGCAGGCTCAGCGGCCATGGCTCGCGGGCCCAGCCGCTCTGCGGAATGTGGGATCCTCCCGGACCGGGACACGAACCCGTGTCTCCTGCATAGGCAGGCGGACTCTCAACCACTGTGCCACCAGGGAAGCCCCCAAATCCCTTTTTAATAAATGTTTATTTATAAGATCATGTACTTTAAAGTTACTTTCATGAAACTTGATATTCTAAAATGTTCATAAGTTTTAAAATATGTATATTTTGCCATGTTATAAAATATCAACTAGGGCAGTGAAATGCCCAAAGAAAATGCAAAACATTGTGAAAAGGGAGAGAATAGGGAATGAGGAGCCCCCAAAGTCAGAAATAACCTGTATTGACAGCAACCATTTATTTAGTGGCTGCTGTGTCTCTTTTGGGCTTTGCATATTTCCTTTGTTTTTTCACCCAGAATCTGTTTATTTATGCTGTCCTTTTTAACCTATGTAGGACTTTGCTCATGGTGGGTGTATGAGCAGCAGTTTCCCTGGTATCAGTTCCACCATCCACGGGAGAGGTAGCCAGGCTCTGAGCTAGGGCTTCCCTGCTTCACCTCCAGAAACTGGGAGATATGGCTGAGCTTTTTTCAAGTTTTCTTTAAAAACCAAGAAATGAGAGTCCATCTAGGGTAAAGGCAAATAACTACTTAATTGTAATACATCTAGTTTATCTGGTTATCTTTTGCACAGATAGATTTTTTGAATTAGAATTTCTTCCATGTCTCGTATAGCCACCCAAAATCCTGTGTGGAGGTAGACTATAACCAAATAAATCAATTTTAAATAGAATATTTTGATGATTAAATGTGATACTAAGTTTTGGAAAGTAAATTTCAAGAAAAGTTTTAATAAGCTACCATAATTCATCTGTATTCTCTTCTCATTCTGGAGTATTTAGTGATTAGAATCATATGTGAAACTGACCTTGAAACAGTGCTCTCAATGGTATATAATCTTTATTTTAGTTTGTAATGTGCTACAGGTTAACTAATAAAAGTAAAGCAGTTAAACAAAGATCTCACATTACTTCAGTGGTATGTCTTAGCTTGGCCCATTAGCTAATGTCAGTAATTTCACTTTGGTAAATCAGTTTTTCAGAAATGCGTAGTTCCTTCAAGACCCTCTATACAGTTGACCCTTGGATGATGAAGATTGGTGTTCTAACCCTCTGCACAGTTGAAAATTAGAGTACAACTTATAGTGAGCCCTCTGTATGTAAGGTCCTCCATATCCACTGTTCTGCATCCGTGGATTCAACCAACTGTGGATAGTGTAGTACTGTAGTATTTACTATTGAAAAAAATCCACCTATAGGTGAGCCCACGCAGCTCAAACCCATGTTGTTCAAGAGTCAACTGTACTTTTATGTTGTTTTACCTTATGAGCGCTGCATATAAGAGAAGTTCAAGTGAGTAGAATTTAGGGATACTCCTGGATAGTTATAAGTAAAACCTCTCCTCTTCCTCCTTTTTTAAGTTCATTAAATTCACCAGTTTCTTCAACTGGAGGAGTCATATATGAATGCTTGAACTCATTATTAATTTGTCACAAAATCAAGAATTTACTAAGAAATGAAAATATCTTTGAAAATGTCCAAGTTATAGAATCTGTTGAATTTTGGAGTTAGAAGAGACCATGAAGAGATATACTACAACTTTTTTAGAGATGAACAAACTGAGACAAAGAGAACTTGGAGAATTTTCCAAGTGACAAAACTAGTTTCATAGCCAGAGCTAGAATACAGGCCCAGCACAATTTCCATCTTCCATTTTCAGGTAGCAAAGAAAATAACACTTCAAAAATTGTATTCCATCATCCTGTACACGTGATGTAATATTTCTGATGATGTGTGTCCTTTTGTTATTTTTTGGTTACATTTAAAGAGAATTCTTATCCCTATCTGGTCTGATTGGGTAACTTCCTTCTTAGGTACATGGAAGAGGCTTTCAGATTCATAACAAAGCTCTTTGTATGCACTGGAAAATAAATGTGTTTTTCTTAGGGAAAGTCATTTTACCAAATTCATCATTATAGAAGCCTCTTTGTATTTTGGAACACAAAAACAATGGTATACTATAGCAAATAAATCAAAACCCTCACAATATGGAGTAAGATTCTGTTTTTTAGGAAGGCATGTGAATTGATTGAAAGAGTACTTTCCTAGAAACACTACAGTTTAATAATGCTTCTGATTGTGTCATAAAAGAGTTTTTTTAGTGTATTGTGTCAGCTTTAGGAAATGTCATTAAATATAGCATTTTATTTTTTCAAATCAAGAATGCTGCCCATATTAATAGCATGATTGGGGGAGAGTTTATGTTTTAAATAATGTGTGCCATGCCTAAATTTTGATAAAATGAAATTCAAATGTTCAGTCTGAGAGTACTAGTTGAAAAGAAGAAAAAAAAGATACTCCTAAAGAAGAAAAAAAAAAGTACTCCTAATTGGTCTCCCTTTAGGGGAGCTTGATAAAACTGGTGTAAGAGATCAAAGCCTAAGTGATCCATTCATTACATAATAAATGTGTTGGTCTGTTTTTTTTTTTATTTTAAGTATAGTATAATACAATAATGAAATTAAGTTTGCAGATAAAAGACTTGCATATGCTCTTTTAGCAAATTGCTGTTTTGGAAAGCCACCAACAGAATGATGTTCTAAGTTTGATTTTTTGCTCCGGCTTATATTTGAACTCTTGCTTATTAAAATTTTAGCAACACAATGGCCTTTTCTAGGAAAACGACTTATCCTTTTTGTTTTCAGTGAATCTACCATTGTGCATATGTGGTTGGAACCATATGGAGGCAGTAAACTTGATTCAAGCTTTACTCTGTTTAGTACACAAAGCATTCATTCAGCCCTGAAGATATGCTAAAACAAAACACAAAACCTATTCATCCACCAAATCAGGAAAGACATTATAATCCTCTTTAGGCCTCATCACATTTTCCAATGTTCTTTGGGCTGTAAGCTCTGGCATCCCTGCAAGTTCCACTCTGTTGCTTTATACCCTACTTTCAAATTATAATTTGTGCCCGGTCTAACATGTATCAGAAGCGAGGCATGTGTCTGGTATGGAAACAGAAGAAGAAAGGAGTAATTAAGTAGTGACCACTATATTGTTTTGATCATTTCTCATCTTTTGTAAATAATGACCATTGTTTTTAGTCTTTAATTTTTGACTTGGAATTAGCAAAGCACATTGAGTTTGTAGAATTAAGGTACAATTTTTTCCCAAAATATTTATTTGTAGTATTAATATCAAATAAATTAGGAAATTAACAAACAAAACACCTAATCTCCTTTATTTCTACTTCTTTCCTCATTGTTTCAATCCTGTACTAGGCATCTAGTCCTCCACCACAGAGCCCCATTTCCTGGATCCTTTTATCTGCTTCCAAAAATGGTTGCATTATCCCTTTGCACCTTACTCTTTTTGTCTATAAAGTAGTAATAATGTTAGCAACTTCAGAGAATGTAGTGATTGAATGAAATAATTCATTCTTTCAAAAAATGTTTTCTTAGCTCTTGCTGTATGCTGAGTACCCATGTATGCTGAGCCATGTAAAGACAAAACCCTGCTCTTTTGGATATTTTCAGGTGATGAGGCAGGTGATAAATAAATATATAGGGGTATTATATAATGTAGTATGATGCCCGAAAATGGCTAGTGCTATGAAGAAAATTAAAGCAGGATAGGGGCATAGAGAATGCATAAGGGGCATTATTATTTTAGGTAGGTTGATTACATTAGGCCTTCTGAGAAGGTGACATTTGAGTGAACATAAACATGCAATTCTGAGGTAAAATGCTCTGGCCTGCGGTGGGAGTGTGCTTGAACGCTCAGGGGAGAGCACGGAGGCCAGAGCGATTGAACAGAGTGGGCAAAGAGGAGGTAGAGAGACAGTTTGATGTGATGACTGGAATCCAGATTACATAGAATTTGATGGACAACATCCACTTGAAATTTTATTCTAAATTCAATAAGACCCCATTGAAGTATTTGAAAAAGGGAACGATATTGTTTCTGTTTCAACACTCTAGAGAGAATAGATCGTAGGTACACAGGAGAGGGAGTAGAGGGACCATTCTACTGGCAGATGTGACGATAGGCTGGAGTGGTAGTGGAGGAGGTGGGAAGAACTGGTTTATGTTAGTACATTTTTCTGAAAGCAGAGCTGACAGGATTTGCTGGTTTGTATAGTAGGGTGGGAGTGAAAGAGAAGAATCAGAGATGACTCCAAAAGGACTGACCTGAGTATCTGGATGACTGGAGGGGTCCTTTCCTGGAGGAACAGTGGGGAAGGAGTGCTGAGCCCTGTGCTTGTCATGTAGGAGATGTGCCATAAGCATGGCTTCTTTTCTCTGTTACTCCAGTCTACTCCTTCAGCCCCGTACAAACCTCCTCACTCCCAATGATCTTTCATTGTAAAATAAGCTCGGAGAAGGTAAGGGTCATATCTGTTAAGCCTAATGTTGAATATCTACTGTTTATTGCACATAATAGGGATTCAATAAATATTTATTGAATAAATAAATGAGAGTGATTATAGTGGACCAGAAAAGATAAAGTAACACGGATTAATGAATTATCTAGCTAGTATGGTGTGTGTCGTCCTCTGTCAACTCTTAGATACCATGCTAGCAAATTGCACAAAGGAGTAATACCAGTAATGGGGGTCTGCAGGATTGCTGGAGGAATGTTTTAGTCTTCTTCAGTTTAAAGCATTTGAACACATACTTTGCTACAACAGTTAAGCTGTCAGTGTAAGCCTCTTTTTTTTTTTTTGTGGTACGCGGACCTCTCACTGTTGTGGCCTCTCCCATTGCGGAGCACAGGCTCCAGACGCTCAGTCTCAGCGGCCACGGCTCATGGGCTGAGCCGCTCCGCGGCATGTGGGATCCTCCCGGACCAGGGCACGAACCCGTGTCCCCTGCATCAGCAGGCGGACTCTCAACCACTGCACCACCAGGGAAGCCCCTGTAAGACTTTTTACGGAATATTTTCCAATAAGTTACTAGGTATCTTAGTCAATTTTAGTTTTAATTTGCTGGGAAGACCTTACTATCATTACTAGTCCAAACATATTTTTGTATTCACTTTTTGACTACTAAATATGATCTAAGAACTGTAGTTTCTAACAATTGGCTAACTGCATTTAATTCATTCCCTTAATTAATTTTACAAATATTTATTGAATTGATACTGCACTATGTGTACAAATCAAAGTCCTTGTTTTTAAGGGATTAACGTTATAGTGGTAGGTGTGTGTAGTGTACAGAATTTTGTAAAATACTTTGAAATGCCACTAATTTACCTGCAGGACATTAAAAATGTTTTTCTGTTATCAATACCACTTTGCTGAAGTTTTATTTTCTCATCATAACATTAATAGTTCTTTTTTAATGGAGTGTTTAAATATGTGCCAGGCACATTCTAAACACTACACATGCATATCCTCGTGCAATCATGTACTTGATAGCATTTATCTAAGTTGTGTCCAGCAAAAGCTCCATTTTGAAAATCTGGTTAGAATCAAACATGGTAAGGGGTGAATTCAATCCATTACCTTTGAAGTATTAAAAATATGACTTGTGAATGAACAAATGCAAATCCTTTTAGCACGTTCATTAATGTAAAAGGCAGTTTGAATATGGAAGATTTTCTTTGGATGCTACATGAGAAACGGCTCCTCTATTTCAACAACCTATTTGCAGTGACATTCTAGTTGGTACAGGTGGTCTTAATTTTGGAATGAGACCATTCATTCAAACACAGCTGAAATATATCTGACCTTAGTGTTTTCTCTGTGTGTGTGTGTGTGTGTGTGTGTGTGTGTATTGTTGAGTAACAGTTTAATACGTATCAGCATTGTCTGTGTCTAATAAACTTATTGAGATTTTTGGACCAAATACCCCATTTAAAATGTTTATGTTACAGTTAATAAGCAGGGTTAAATAAGGAAGGGATGCAGTAACATGCTAACTTTCAACAAATTGGAAGGATTCCTTGGTGTAGACATAAACATGCGGTCTGTCTTCCTCTGGCTGCTACTGATGATGACCCTGCTTCTATTTCCAGACCAGCCTTGGCTTTTCTGGAGAGTACATTTCCTCTGAAACTTCTTTTTGATTTCTTATGAAAATTCAGAAATCTTCATGGCACTTTAAACTATAAATACATATAATGTAAGCAATCCACATTTTATTTAAGAAAGTGTGTTTGTTATATCTTGGCTCTCAGAAATATTGCTCAGGTTGTTCTAAATAAAAATTGTCTAAATTAAAATGTTTTCCCCTTTATATGTTTAAAACTTAGAGATATTTCCTTGGAGAAAAAGTTGGTCACAAAATTGAATAAACACAATTTTAAAAAAATGTGTATTTGAAGGAATCGTGGCATATTTCTATGCACAGTGTACAAACTTAATCATATATTTAAAATATTTTATTGTAACTTTTAAAATTCTATGATAAATAAAAAAGAAAGAAATGTCCTCATCAACTCATTTTCCTACAGAGTGGGTAATTAGAACAGAGACAGAGAAACTCCACCTCTCTACTAGCCCATTCATGATGCTTACTTCCTACTTTTGTGAGATTGGTAAAACCTTGGTCATGTGAAAAATCCTAATTTCAAGGGAATGGTAGTTGTTTTTTCTTTCTAGCTTGCGCAAGTAGTTGAAGGTAATATAGAGGGAGGTTAGAGTGTTTGCTGACCGAGCCCTTACTCAGTCAGTTAGTTACCAAGATCTCTGTTTCAGAACAAATCTTAAGCACAGTTTCCCCAACTTTGAGATACGGAGGTTGCCCTAGGTGATTTCTGAGATTTTGTTTTTCTAGCCCTAGAATCCTGAAGCTATTGATTTGATGAAGGCCAGAAACTAGGTAAATGCATATCTGGGATGTGAACTCAGGTTTTCTGTTTTTTATTCCAGGACTCCTTTCCATTATGACTGCTACCTTTACACTAATTAAATACGTGAAAAATAAATACATATGTACATGCAAACACAGATATTACATACACACAGAATTTAAGCTGGCTTAAGCTAGTCTTGTGCTTATTCAAAATGAGTCAGCTTGTTTGGCAAGGACAACCAGCCCACCTTCTCTTACCTCATCCCAGCTCAGAAATTTCTATCCAGTCTCTTCCTAGAAGAAGATGTGAGATGATGGTTTCCTCTAAGTTTGTATTCTTTAAGCAGGGCGCACACACACATTTGTAGCATTGTGCCACAAAAACCAGGGATTAAAAAAAAAAAAATTTACCTCCACTTGTCTCCCACATACTGCCCATTTATCATCTTTCCAGAGAAGTGATTGTTTTATTTTCTCTGTCTTCATTTTAGTCATGGAACCTCAGTATTTATACTAATATATCTCCTTGTAGAATCTGCTCACTATTCATTATCAGTCTTACACATTCCACATACCCAAGACACTCCTCTATAATAACTGCCTTATTCACCAGTGTATGGTCTTTGAAGAATATAACCTATTTAAATGTTTATCTGCTAAAATCATCTGAAATTTTTATAAAGCTAAAAGTTATTACCTCTGAGGTCTTTTCCTACTGTGAGAGAGTGGACCAGGATGACAGTGTGGAGATGAAAGCATGCAAGGCTTTGAAGCAGCTGAGGCCTTTTCTGAGTCATACAGGAGTTATTGCTGTGAATCTCTGAGCTGCCCTACTCCACGTAAAGCCAGGACCTGTCTGCAGTTGCATTTATCCTTAACTGAAAGATAAACTACTAGAAGGGGTGCAGCATTTATTTAAAATCCAGTGATACCGTCTAAGATTCCCCCACGTTCAAATGTGGTCTCTGAGGTGTAAGCCCCTCTGAGCTGTTATCCTTTCTCTTCCCCTAATTCATGGTGTGACATTGGGGTAATAATTATTCCTCTCTGTGCCTCAGTGTCCTTATCTGGAAAACTAGAAGATGGGACTCAATGACCACTAAGAACCTTTTCAGCTTGACAATTTATTATATCCCTGTTTAGGCCCTTTTGTCAGCCCTTAAAGCAATGCAGCTCTCCCCCAAATTGATAATAAGTGACATATTGATTGATAGTGTAGGCCTCAGTGTAAATGCTCATATCAGTGTATTTCTTTTCTAAAATGATCATTTATATTCAAGATTATTACTCTGTTTCTCTTAAACTGAATGCAAACATTTTTCTTCAAGCTTGAGTGACTTTAATATTTAAAACTGAAAATAATACTGAGAATGAATTTTGAAGAAAAGAATAAAAAGCCCAATATAACCACATCACTGTTCATGTTTGATTACCAAGTAAGGTTCAGGTTATTGTGTATCCTGTGCTTGCTGTAGTTTTTACAGAGTTAATTTTGCAGTTGTTGTTCTTGTATATCATTTAAAACCCTGTTTTGAATGTATGCTTTTAAAAAACTCAGATGTATATATTACATGTGTAATTTATGTTCTCTGTAGCTTTGGTATCTGCTAATATTTATTGAGCATTTTCTGGATGCATGGCACAGAGCTAATGCATTCTCCAGTAGTGAACTGCATCTAAATTAGTAATTCTCCTTATGGAAGACACAGTTTAGAAATCATTTCTCTGAATATGATGAGGTTTGTTAGAGTAGTTAGGTCTTTGGCTTACACTTTCTGCTCTACCTCTTTGGCTATGTCCCTCTGCCTTGGAAAGGAAAACCTTGATAAACTCATATAATGTAGGGATCTGTGCCAACCTGAATGCTTGTTGACTAGGTGTTCAAATATAGTTGGGAAACTCGAGTGTACTTTTTTCTCCATATTTAAGTCAGAGATATTGCAGGTTTGATTCCAGACCACTGCAATAAAGTGAATATCACAATAAAACAAATCACATGAATTTTCTAGTTTCCCAGTGCATATAAAAGTTATGTTTACATTATGCTGTAGTCTGATAAGTGTGTAATAGCATTATGTCTAAGAAACAATGTACATACCTTAATTTAAAAAGAATTTGTTGCTAAAAATGCTAACCATCATCTAAGCCTTCAGCAAGTCATAATCTTTTTGCAGTTGTAACATGAAAGATAACTGATCACCATAACAAATACAATAATAATGAAAAAGTTTTAAATATTGTGAGAATTACCAAAATGTGATACAGAGATATGAAGTGAGCAAATGCTGTTGGAAAAATAGCACTGATACACTTGCTCGACGCAGGATTGCCACAAACCTACAATTTGTAAAAAAAAGAAAAAAAAAAGAAGAGAAGAAGCAATATCTGCAAAGTGCTATAAAGCAAAAAGCAGTAAAACAAGATATGAATGTATGTTTTTTCTTCTAATGAGTCTATTCCTTGAAGAACAGAAGGTGAAATACAACTGACGTTTAGCCTCAATGTAGTTCATTAAATGGAGTATTGAGTATTTATTAGTGAAACGTAGTATAAGAGGGCAAGCTCTAAAATGAGACTGCCTGGGTTCAGCTCTCAGACAGTGATCAGGTTATTTAACCTCTTTGAGTCTCAGTCTTCTCACCTGTGCGTAAAGACAGTGACAGTCCCTATCTTGAAAAGAGGCAGTAAATGATGAACATGAAATGCTTTCTACTGCATCTGGCACAGACAAAGAACATGGTAAACAAAATCTAAACTCTTTTTTAAGATATTGTTAGTGTGTATTTTGGGAATCGAAACGGGTTTTCTGGAAAGATGAGTTATAAGTAGTGAAGGTAGGAAAATAGAAAGGTGTTGAAGGTTAAAATATATACCATTTAAATGACAAAAATTTGCAAGGTGCTTGGGGTTCCCCTCTTCAACATAATCATAACATAATCATAATCAACATCACATATGTTATCATATCATAATCAACATCACATAATCAACAACACATATGTCATAACATAATCAACATAATCAACATAATCATAAACCTTTCTTCTTGCCAATGAGTGGCTCAGAGACATCCTCTATATAATTATAGAAGGACATCCTCTATATAATTATTTTTGTGAAAAATCCTTTGTTAATAATGTGTTGAGGAGCCTATTGTAGATTGTAAGATGGTCTGGAGCACACTTTGTTATGTGGAATCTAAAATTGTCCTGGCATTCCACTTACATGGTAATTTTACCAGGAATGAACAATACTCTAGCATGAGCTGTGGGTGTGCTGGCGTCTTATACAGTGGGGCTGACAAAGAATTTAGATGGCAGTCTGAGAATTCAAAAGAATCATGGCAGGTTGGAGAAATAAGCCTTAATTAGTAGAATAACATTACATTGAAACAAAGATTCGGCCACTAACTAATGAAAGGAAGGTATGAAGGGCTGACTTAATGAAAGTATAAAAAACATATCTAAGGATCAAAGGGGACCTCAAATAGAAGATAAAGAGGCAAGTTAGTAGTATATATTTTTATGTGATGAAAAATCTTGGGGGCAATGTGTGTTGGGAAAAGCCGAGACTAACCATATAAATATACATATAGCATGCATTATTTGGGCTTCCATTCATTTAGTTAAACAAAGGAATTAGGCTCTCCTTTCTTTATGGTGCCTTCCAACCTAAATAGTCTATGATTAATTCCCTTGTAAACCATTAATATGTAGCTATTTTCTCCTATAACCAGCATTTACCTTTCCCTAACTTAAAGGCACTCATTTCTAATACATGTATATTTCAAATATTTTCCTGTTCCTTGATGCCTTTTTTTACCTGTTCGTTATATGTCCTCTGTATTTGACTGTCCTGTGTGTGTTATTTTATTTATTTATTTTTTAATACTTAAAAAAAAAAAAATTTGGCTGCACTGGGTCCTCATCGAGGCACGCGGGCTTCTCTAGTTGTGGTGCACAGGCTCCAGAGCGTGTGGGCTCAGTAGTTGTGGCGCATAGGCTTCTCTGTAGTTGCCGCTCGCGGCTTAGTTGCCCCACAGCATGTGGGATCTTAGTTCCCTGACCAGGGATCAAACCCACGTCCCCTGCATTGGAAGGCAGATTCTTAACCAGTGGACCACCAGGGAAGTCCCTGTGTGGGTTATTTTACAAGTCATTAGAGAAGGCTTAGTTTATGTAGCTTTTGGCAATAAGAAAATTTACTTCTTCCGTAAAATCATGCACTTGGTAAATTTTATTTCATATTGCTGTACCTATAAGCTTGTCAGTGACTTCCAAAGGTATTTAGTTGCATTTAACCCATATGTTATATTGACCCATCTGCCTTTAATAATAGTCCATGTATTTTATAATCATCCCCATAAAACATTCTGACCCCATGCTCCTAAAGAAACATGAATAATTTCTAGGCCATGTGAAAAAGGAAAGCTATAGTAAGAAAACAGTCTTAGTTGTTCCTAGATGAGTACGCCAAACACAAAAAGAACTTAAGGAGATACGAAGTATATTGAATTTCTTTATTAAGAAATAATAAGCCAGTTTCTTGATTTTCATTATACCTTCTCCTTAATCCTCATGCGGCCCCTGGTTTCTTTCAGGTCTAGCCAATAGTTTATTTTCATAATCGCTAGTGTTCTGACTACAATGAGCTATGCTTTTTATAAGCACTACACCGATTTTGGGACTGTTGGATTCACCAATGTGCCAGTTGACATTTTCTATTATATGCCTACTGTATGCTAAATGATGAGGTAGTTAACCTTTTAAAGTCCTGGCATGTATAACTAAAGAAATCTTTGAAGGCAAAATGTTTGCTTTTAAATCTTTTCTATTCCTGGCTATCTGGGTGACCTTAGACAAGGTTATATAACTTCCATATGCCTCAGTTGGTTTTCCATAAAATGCAAATAGTGTTCATATCCACTTTACTAGTTGGTTTAGGAATAAGAGATCACATGTAATTTTAGCTATCAATAAACTTACTAACACTGGTTAATATTTGGAGAACGTGTGTGTGTGTGTGTGTGTGTGTGTGTGTGTGTGTGTGTGTTATATAAAAGAAAATGTTCATATTGATGGGTATCTGCATCTGCCATGGGTACCTGCTCACATTGGGTACTCAGTGGTCATTATTTGGTTGAAGGATTGGATTCAGATGTTGACCAAGTTATGATAAAAGTGTACAGAATAAAAGGTGACCATCTTGTTGAGGAGACCTTTGTGAATAGAAATAGCAGTCAGGTTTATTCATCCTCTCTCTCTTGCTCTCACTCGCTCTCTCGATTGATTTGGTGACAGATCCCTATGAAGATGGAGAGAAACTGGGTGGCTTTTGAAGTTTCATTCACTTTCCTTTGGACTAAGTTTTAGGCATTTAGGCTGAGAAATTTACACATGAACACTCTTGATATGAATTCATCTTTTTAGCCATTTATGATGTAAATAAAAGTAGATAAAATGCTTGGAAAATAATGGCAGAAATTCCAAAGCAGCCACCAGATGGGAAAGTATTTCTAAAGGGATCTTTTATTGAAACTGATGCTCTGAGAATAGAATTAACAATTAGAAGCTTGTATTGCATTGGTGTTTTATAATACTTTATATTGTAAACGCTGTTTTTATCTCAGAAGAATATGCCCCTTGAATCACATTCCTAAGACATTAGAGAATCTGTTTTCTGGAAATTTAGTGTGGAGTTAATGTCAAACTATTTTCTGGTTCTGTTTTTCAAGTCTTTCTTTTTGAAGTGCAGAGATTTCATTGACATGCACAAAGCCCACTTACCAAGGGGATGTATGGATGAACGGGAACTAGAGAAAACAGGCAAAGCATTAGTATATAAGTGAAGATATTTTGAAAGGCAACCTTCTCTGCTGAAGATTTATTCAGAAGCTATTGTAATAATACCATAGTTTTTAAATAGCTTATCAAGAACATACAGCAGAAAGCCAATTTGCCTAGACTTCCTGTTGCAGTCAGCTCTCCATTCTTACAGGCATCCATGTCAGTGAGACTTTACACCCTTACAGACAAGTTATTTAAGAGGTTACCTTTGTAGAAAGTGGAGGAGGGAAGGTCAAAAATAATATCCCATTTACCTAAGTGTTTAAAAATACAGATATTTGTGTATTTCTTTGTATGTTTTACTTAATCATCATGTTCAGGAAGTGTGTGAGCTAAGAATTTCTTTCCACATTTTAGAGTGGAAAAAAATGAAGCACAGAAAAGCTTATAGCTTACTCAGGACAACAGACAATCTGCCGCTTACTTGAGGGAAAAAACTATGTCTCATCCACTACTTTATTTCCAGTTTCTAGTATGGTACATATAGCAGATGGTCAAAAGTAATTTGCTGAATGAATGAATAAATACATGAAGGAAAGAGTCAATAAACATATGCATATTGATAGATCCAGAACAGAGACCCAGTTCTATTGGATTTCCCAAAGTGCGTATTTTTCCCTAATATTTTCGCTATCTCCATTTATACTTATTCCAGAGAAAGAGGCAAGGATTTGGGAAATGTCGAAGTGGTAGCCTGAGAAAGCTTATTCTTTATGACAGTTTTATCACCTTGGCCAGCATGTGAGCATGTGGTTTCGGGAAGAGCTGGTGGGAGAAGAAGAAAGTGAGCAAGATGTTGGCTTATTGAGTTGGGAGAGTAGAAATCACATTATTTAATAGGATCCAGAGATGAGTGTTGGTCCAAATCCAAATTGGAAAAGTAGTAAGAATGGAAGGAAGAGGTTAGCGAAGTTGACATCTATATCTCTATTTGATAACAGAATCAAAAACTGTAAGTCACTCACTCAGATTCCCCTCTGTACTCTGCAAAGCAAACAATATTTAAGGAAGTATTTTCCCTTAGAGGGTAAAGTAAGGGGCAGAGAATTCATCAGAGCATTTGAACTGTTAAATATGCATATTTTTTGAAACTAGATTTTGAAAGTGATTGCAAGAAGAGCTAAATGCATTGTAAACCACATGGCCATGAATTTTCATTGGCATTTATATGGGGAAATTTTGTTGTGAAATAATAATTTAAATAAAAGTTTTTACCTTCCTAAAAATTAATTTTTGCAGTAGATGTCAAAAGGCATAATAAATAAAAAAGTAAAAAAGTAGAAAAAATATTTGCAAACTTATATCTAATAATGGATGTATATCCTGAACATATGTAGAACACTTGCAACTCAATAATAATAAGACAAAGTACACAATCCAAAAGTGATCAAAATATTTGAGTGAACAAGTCTTTAAAGAAGATATATGAATGCTCAATACCATCAGAAAATTAGAAAATAAAAATTAAAGATACAGACAGTGCACCATTTTTATTACAGTGGCTAAAATTATTTTTAAAAAAAACCTGCCAATATCAAGTGCTGTCAAGGATGTGGAGCAACTGAAACTTCCATGCCTTACTGGTAGGAATGAGGAATGGTAAAGTTGCTTTGGAAACACACTGGCAGTTTCTAATAAAGTTAAACATACTAACAAACTTTCCTAATCCTAGATATTTAGTGAAGACAAATGAAAACATGTCCCCCGACTCTGCTACAAAAAATTAAAACTTACACTAGATGTTTGTAGTGACTTTATTTATAATCACTAAAATCTAGAAACAACCCAAATGTTCATCAATTGATGAGTGGACAAACGAGTGGGGGTACATCTATACATTTCATACATTCAGCAGTAAAAAGAACAAAATAATAACACATGTAGCAACATGGATGATTCTGACATGCTTTATGCTAAGTGAAAGAAGGCAACTCAAAAAGTCTGCAGACTGTATCATGCCATTTGTATGATATTCTGGACAAGACCAAACTGTAGGACAGAAAATAATTGCTGATTGGCAGGTACCTGGCTGGTGGGCAGGAGTGGAAATTATATCTTGCTTGCACTGGTAGTTAACACAATTGTAAGCATTTGTCAAGATGCATAGAACTGTATACCTAAAAAGGGTCATTTTGCTGTATGTAAATTATACCTCAAAAATAACTTTAGCAATAGCATTCAAATACTCAAATATTGAATGTACTCATAATAATAAAGTGAATGCACATATTGCATGCTTATCTAAGAAAAAAACCTTCTTTCTTTTGTCAGCAGTAACTTCCTGGGTCCATTGAAATTGAAACTTCATAAATTTCAAAATATTCTGTTACTAAGATGCTTAATATTTACTGACAATCTCTCCAATTAGGAAAAGTTAGATATAATTTTATAATATCTTAAAAACATTGAATAAAAAAATGAATCCCTTTGAGGACCTGAGCTCCTGTGTTTTGAAAGTATGAAAAATAAGGGAAAGAGAAAGGGAAAAAAAGGTGGGAAAGGCAGAAAAATAAGATAAAATATTGAAAGATGAGGATGTAGGAGGATATCATAAAGAAGAGCAAAAGATAGGAAACTGGGGCAACAGAAATATTAATGGAAATGATATGTATGTGTTGAGTGCTTACTATATACCAGCCATTGTGAGAAGAATTTACACGGATAATCTAATTTAATCCTCACAACAACCTAATGGAGTAGATACTGTTGTTATTCCCACTTGCAGAAGGGAAAACTGAGGTTTTAGGCAGGATACATAATTTAAGCAACCTCACACAGCCAGTAAATGGGGGCAAAATAATTTTCTTATCAGGTATAGCTGCTGCTAAAGCTTGTGCTCAGAAGCTCTGCATGGACCTTTATGGTAAAATACGCTGCTACTTAATGAATTATCCCAGTTATCTCAATGAATTGTATCTCAACACAAGGCATGATTGTATTGGTTTATATACCATAAGAATGATAAGAAATTAAGCAGGGAAGGGGATGTGAAGCTGTTAACCTCTTCTTGGTTTGGTCTAAAGTGAACGTGCCCTGACATTTCATCTTCCAAAAGTTCCTTTCCTTTTGACTTGGCATCTTTGTTTGATTAGCCACTTTGTCATAGTAGCGAGAGCCATGGGACCGTATTGTTCATCTCAAGTGTACCTTTGGGGAGGAAATTAATACAAACAGTTTCTGTCAAAAGAAACATTATTTCAAGCTGGTACTTTACCAGATGAGTTATTAAATGGGGGCCAGCATCATGAAAGAGAATGATCAGGAATTAGGCTGATTTTGGAGTGCCACGGAAATATCTATTGATGTTGCAGGCTACATGTAAGGAGTAGATGACACTCTTGTGATAAATTAGGCCTGGCTTATTTTTAACCAACTGAATATTAGAGATATCACTGACCGTTATCGAAGAATACATATCCCATAAAGCCCTGTTACATGAGAACTATCCCAGTTCCCTGGATAGACCTGAGTAGTATATGATGATTTCAATAGCAGGTACTCAAATTTAGACCTATGGATTTTCTGAACTGAATAGAAATATATAGTGAGCTTGGCCTCAAAAATCAGTCTATTTTGATTGCTTGCAAAAGATACTTACTAAGGAAACATTGAAGTCCAAAAAAGTTAGTGTATATTTTGTATTGCTTCTTTTCTGTGGCTGCCACAAACTAGACAGGGACCACTTGGGGTTTGGTCTTTGTCTTGAACAGCTCTACTTAGCTATCCATTAATCCCCAAAGAAATTCCCAGATCGTATATTATTATTGATTCATTGACAAGCCCTTCCAACCAAACAAAAAGCGTATGTTCCAGAATAACTGAAGACATATGGATCCTCTCTCAGAAGCTGCCTTTAGTCGCACAGATTGAATGTCGAGTGGGGAGGTACTTCAGTGGTCATGATGACTGGACTTGGGCCTTTCCCTCCATCAGATTCTGGTTTCCTAAGATAAACGTAAGACATACTCAAGTGGGATAATTCATTTGTTCATTATTTTGTTCTAAGTTTATAACAGGATCTTTTGGAAAAATTGACTGTTCAAAGCATGTCACCATGAATTCCACTTCCATGATGTGGGGAAAAGAGCACACATTTCACAAGTTATATACATTAACCTGAAACTATCTCCATGTAATACGGGAGAGAATATTTGGAAGAAGAAAATGAGGACCATGACTTAAAAATCACCAGAATTTGTAGGGTTTAATTTTTAAAATTCCTTTTATTTTTTTCTGTGTGAATATACTAATGACTTAAATAGAAAATCCTTCATGTTTGGTAGTAAATTGTATATAAGTATGTTTACATTGTGAAAGGTTAATAACATTGTGATGGGGAAAAAACTTCCACCACTCCTGTCCTTTTCTCATTACTCTCTTCAAACCTAAACATTATAAAGATTTTGGAGTCCAGCTTTTAATGTACATGTATATATTTCTATATCTACTGTTTTTGTTTTAAACAAATAGGATTACCTTAACAAACATTTTTCTGTGGGTTGCTTTTTCCCATTTCTTATGTTTTTGAAATTTGATGGCTCTACCTCAATTTTTAAGGAAATACCTACACACTAGTGTTGCCTAGTATAGAACATGTTTTACTAGTTCGTTATTGGTCAAGGTTTAGGCTCTTTTTTTTTTTTTAACTGCTAAGAACAGTGTTGCAGTGGACGTCCTGTATATATTTTTTCCATATTTCACTAACACGTTGATGCGTATTTATTCATATGTGCATGAAAACTGTGATAGATTTGAAAGAATAAATTTGCTAAGAGCTAATTACTACCAGGTTACTACAGAACAGACTCTCCCAATTTTTACTTGTATCAACACATATATAAAGATTTTGTTTTGAGCACTTTACCAAGGCAGAATATTACCATGTTTTGCTTGCCTCAGTCTGATGAAAAGTATGTTGCTGTTTCAATTTCTATTTCCCTGCTCACTAGTGAGGTAGAGTGTCTTTACATATTTATTGACGGTTTTTGCTTCTTTTTTTTTCTTTGTAATTTTCCTGCTTATATCTTTGTTCCTTTTTCTTTTGGAGTTGTAAAATATTTTGTATACTCTGCGTGTTGATATTCTGTCAGTTATATATGGAGCAGATACGTTTACCAGACTTCACACTGGCTTTTAAAACTTTATGCTTTCTTTCCTCTTTTAGAAGTTGTAATTTTTATTCTGATTTTATATGGACAAACACTTCAATATTTTTCTTTATGACTTCGGACTGTACTTCTTACTCGGCCCAGCCTCCCACGTCTCAATTCTTTCATATTTTTGGCTAACATTTTCTGTTTTCTTGTTCATTCCCAGCTCCTTCTTTTTCTTGGATTGATATCTTGTACTTTGTATTTCCCCCTTCTTTGGATCCTTTTTACTTCATTACTGGAGTACAACTTTAATACTTTCAGACTGGTTTTGTTGATATTAAAATTTCTGAATGCTTGCAGATTTAAAAAACGTTGTAGTTTGCATCCTGCTTGAATATTATATTGCTTGGGTACAAGATGCTAGATTCAAAATCATATATTTGAGGCTGTCTCACCCATGGTCTTCTGTTAGCTGGTGTGGAAGATGAGAAGTCTTGGAAGTGTGGAAGATGAGATACCAGTCTGGTTTTCCTTCTAATATGGATAACTTTTACTACCTCTCTCTGGAAGCTTTTTGGATTTTCATCAGAAAGCTTCAAAATTGTTTTATTTTTAAAAACACATTATTTTAATCCTTTTAAATGTTCTAAAATTTTATCAGGGTATCTAAGTATAAGTCTTTCTCTGTTCATGTTTATCAGCACTTGATAAACCTGTAAATCAAACATGTATGTACTCAGTTTGGGAAATCTTATTTTGTCATACCTACTCTGTCTGTGCTACCTAGAAATTTAATTAGATGCACTTGAGGACTTACTTAGCTAACCTCCTTGTCAAACTTTTCTCCATTCATACATTTCACCTCTGATCTTTTGCATTACTTTCTGGAGGTACTCCTTGGCTCAATCTTCTAGTTTACTAGTCTGAGCTGTAGTGTGTCCAATTTATTACTATTAAGTTTTTATTTTAAAAGTATTACACTTATTTTTCAATATCTCCAGTTTTTTTTCTTTTCAATAGTAGTAAGACCTTAGTTTCTTCAAATTTATACTTGTATTTATTAGTTATATTTATTTTTATATCTTCTACTTTATCCAATGTGAATTATTCTTTTAGTTGAGATTGGTACTTCTCTTTTATAACGGTGATATTATTCAAATGTGTAGTGATTTTTAGTTTTCTGCTTAACCTTGTGTTTGAAAATGCTTGTCGTGTATGTTGGTGATATTGACTATTAGTTTATATGTTGAGTATTTAGAAAAACAATAAATAGAGAAGACACTTGACTGTGGGCCTTTTTGCACTTTTCCAATGGCCTTCTGCATTAGAGATCTGTCATCCCTATATGTTAATATGCCAATTTGAATAGAAGGGATCTTTGGATGGGCCAAAGCCCAGGACAGTGGTTCCATAAAACTTCATTTAAATGTGAACAGTAGCCATGACTATTTTCTGTACATCTAGCATTGGAATCAAAAGCATTTTAATAATGAATATAGCCCACGTTTTATGTTTTTCAAATGCATTAAATGAACTACTATTATAAATGAACTACTATTATAAAACTGGCAAATATTTTCACCTGTCAGCAGTCTCTAACTGCTGATTATTGTTGCCCAATTTATAATTTATTTTTAACTCCAGTTTTAAAGAAGAACATTCAGATTTTCTTTATAGTTTTGTGTTTCCCTCCTGATCTTCAGAATTGTTGTTTTGGAAGTAGTTCCTTTAAGAAAAAAAAAAAAAACACAGAAATTTTCAGTCTCTGAAAATTAAGAATGCTCTTAGTTGGTTCCGGAAGGTGAAATTGGGGTAAATTTTAATTATTGTCCATTAACTACTATATATGAAGTACCTCCTATATATAATGCAGTGTCAATATTAATAATATCAAAGACCTCTTTTGATGACAGGTTAGAATTATTCCTTTGACAGCCCAGGTTCAAAGCAGATATCCAGTGAACATTCTGCTGTGAAGTCCAAATTAACTATTGATGAAGTGCAAAAACAGAATGGTTTCAGTGCATGACTTGCTTCTTTAAGATAGACTTTTCATTAATAAAACTAAGGGTACCATAGTTGCCTAAAGTAATTTATTCCTGGAGCCTAATAAATAAAATTGATTTGTTTTTTAGAAATTCTTTTGCAATTGAATAAAAAAATCACTGTAAAGAAGTGATTTTTCAGCTAATCATTGTTAGAAAACACATTCAAACTTTCAACTTGGAAGTCAGCAGGCTAAACTATAGGATAAATCTGTATATTTTTTCTCCATGGCTTTTTTGCCTGTTTGATAGTTGTTATTTCAAGGTTTATGTTTTCCGCCTCTCCCCATGCAGGATGAAATTGGAGTTGATTCTATAAACAAACAAGATGAATGAGGGAAGTGCAAATGTTCTTTGAGATTCCAGGATTAAAAGAATCTGTATCAATTCCTTTCAAGGCACCTCTTACTCTTCCAAATAATTATTAGGCTCTGGGCTTACAAAAATGTCTATCACTAGGAGAAAATCCATACTGAACTCTGGAATTCCTTTGTTGGTGGTTGTCATTTCCTTTTCTAATTTCTGAGCTAAAAGCTGGCAAAGGCATTGTAACCCAAAGATTTATTTTGTGGACTGTTCTTTTGGTTAAGAACTTTTGCATCAGCTCATGATCAATGTGTTCATGACAAAAATAGAACCAATAATTTAAAAAAGCACAACAGACAATACAAATGACTGAAGAGGCTATTTTCCACAATGAATAAATTGGGTAGGTTTCTTACAATTTGGGGAAATAAACATTTTATTTCAGAATCTGGTTTGCCTTTTTGGTGTTTTCTACCTCTAGAGAAAGGCTTAGACCTTACATTTGAAAACTACATACATGTAGTTTGTTACCACATTAGGTGTCTGTACCTAGAAGAAAAAACAAATATTTAGGCAATTTGTTAAACAGGACAGCAGGAAACGTTGAGATTTATATAGAAATAATTCTACTACAGGTAATCTTTCTGGATACAAACCTACAGAACAAATGTGCATGAAATATGGTCTCAGTTAAAATAAGTATATTTATAGCAAAATGCAGAGAAGCTCTCTGGGACAATAGGTTTAATAAGTGTCACTTTTCTCATGTAGCAATTTTAGTGTAAAACACCATTGTGATATTTCACATATTATGTTAGCATCTATGGATCTTCTTGACTGAATAGAGAAAATACATTCTTACATGCATTTATTTACTTCCATCTTCTAAATTTGCTTTATAATAAAGTTGGTTTTATTAAATCCTTAACATCTTACAATGATGTTCATTACCATTATAATTACCACCACTATTCCTAATCAATTAATATCTGTCACTTATTTAAAAGATGAAAAGTAAAGAACAAAGCTCTTCAACAGATTGTGACAGCATTTCAGAAATTTAACTGGATTATTCCTAACTTGAAGAACTTCACCTCTAGCAAAACCATACCAACAATAGAAAGACTAAAAGAATAATAGGCAAAATTAGCTTCAAGTAGAGTTTTGGCTTATTTGTGCTGTTGGCTACCTCTTTCTTACTTTTCCTATTACATTTAGCAATTTTACTGTGTTATTTACAGAGAACAAACAGGATATTGCTCAAAATATTTGGCTCCCAATCATGGGACAACCTTTGTTAAAATCAGGGCAAGCAGATGTTTGAAGCAAGTCTTTATGCTTCACCACCCCCCTCCCCACCGTTTCAGGAAAATGGATACTTAAGGTTGAAAAAGAAGCTATACAGGAAAATGTTATTGGGTATATTCAAGTCTGGGATGGTACTGGTTGTTTACTGAGTAGCCTCTCATTACCTCAATAGAATCCCTTCCTTGTGAGACCCCGTGCAGTGTAGTCAGTGAGAATCCATGGGGTTCTGTGGGTTGAACAAAGTTCATTGCTAGACATAACCGAAATATGGAGTAAGCCTGTGCAGCGTGGTCCATAATTTTGTGCATAGTAAGTATATCGTTTTAAGTTCGATTTAATTTTTATACATTTTGTCAGTCTATGAAATAATTTATAATTTAAAGTATACATTACATCCCCTGCTGTCATGATAAAGCAATCAAAAGAAAAATAATTCTTATTATTTTAATGTTGCACTTCTGGCCTCTTGTTCTGGTGTCATTGTGAATAACTGGCCACTATCCCAAGATGAGAATACCTGAAAACTGGCAAGTTTCCAAGGTATTTGTTAAACAAGGAGGATACTGTGCTGAGAATAGGGATAGAATTGCTGTCATATCATCCATTGGTGAGAAGTTCTGTCTTCCTTCCAGCTGGTATAAATATTGCATCTATTTATCTCAGCTGGAGAATGAAACACATAGTCGTTTCTCATAATGGGGAGGGAATCTGGTGTTATTTTTTGGTTTGTTTGTTACCACATAACACACTGATGGCTATATAAGGTTATATTTTTTTTGGCTATTTCAAGCTTTTTAATATTCCCCATAGTGATAATGCTATCAATAGATGCTTATTAAATCAAATTTAAAAAACTAGAGAAGAGTATGGAACCTATGAATTACGCTGAAAAAGATATTTTCCAGTTGTAATTCTAGATACTCTATGCAGAAAAAAAAAGGAAAATTACAGGGTGAGTTCAAAATTTACACTTTTAAAAACAGTAATCTTATTTTTTCTACTCTAACCAAACATTGATTGGACACATTATCTCACACAGACTATCACTTATAGGTCCCACAAGGTCTCACATGTTAAGAAAGCATCCAGGGATGAAAGTCATTTATCAGTTTTGCATGTTTTCTCTTTATCATAGTTCCAAGGGAAAAGCACACCAATATATGAAGTGACTTGACTCAAAAATCAGAATGTCAAACAGACATTCCCCTTAAATTGATATTTTTGAAACCCACACTTATTACTTTATTCATCCATCCAATCATTCGTGCAACAAATACATATTGACAACCTGCGTCAGCCAAGCATTTCACTGAAATCAATTAGAAGGATGTGCAAATTATAGTAATCAGATGTTCATCCCAGCATTGTTTACAGTATCAGAAGTTAGAAGGAAAGAAATTGGATGTCCAGTGAGAGGTTTTTTAGCTCAATCATGGGATGATCATTAATAGCATATTGTACAGACATTAAGAACAGTGATACAGATCATGTAAATATGTATGCTATGAAAATTCACTATTGCTCAGTGAATAAGGCAGGTTATGGAATAATATTTTAAAATGTCTGTTCATTTAAAATCAAATCTGTCTACAATATGCATATGTTCTATCCATTTGCATGGTGCATTCTCTAGAAGGAGATATACTAAAATTTTAATGGTGTTTTCTTCTGGGTAGTGGAGTCTTTCCATGTCTATTTTTTTTCTGATCTTAAAAAATTAACAGTTAATTGAACAGTTATAAAAAATTAACATGTATATATCATTATAGTACGAGTAGGAGGATATATTGCTTTCTGATGGCCAAGTTTTGGTCAGGAAAATGGCCTGGTTAGTTTAGCAAAATCATCAACATCTGAAATACACATTAGAATGATTCCCAAGAGGAGACAGCTTTGCTTTCTTAGGTTTTTTTTTTTTTTAGTCTACAATTGTGAACATTCTGAAAATAAGAATAGAAGAAATGCCTCATTTTTAATGATTAAGCATTTTTTAAGTAAGGCAGATGTGTCTTACATACTCATTTATGGTATGACTTTTTTTTTAAGTATTTCATTTCAGAAGAATTTATTCTTAAGAAATGCATGAAATCTCATGAGATAAATGGGAATTTACATACATTTCACATAAGGTTTTTATTTATTTATTTTTATTGTGGTATACTTGTTTCACAATGTTGTGTTAGTTTCTATTGTACAGCAAAGTGGAGTTCCCTGTGCTATACAGCAGGTTCTCATTAGTTATCTATTTTATACATATTAGTGTATATATGTAAATCCCAATCTCCCAATTCATCCCACTCTCTTTTTGCCCTCTTGGTGTATGATATGACTTTTCTTTAAAGGAAGCAGATTTATAAAGTGATGTGAGTTATGGTAGCATAATAAATGGACACCACCTTTGGGCTTTGAAAGATAAGAGGGTTGAAATGACTTAGATAAATTCCATATCCTGACTTACATTCTGGAAAATAGGTCAGAAGAGAGTAGGAGTGTGCTTAATGCTGTGGATAGGCTCATGTTACTTTCAAGCTGTGTAATATTTCAGCTGAAAAGAGAACTTAGTTTGCATTAGCATTAACTATTCCTTGTGTTTCACTTAAAGATGTAATATTTCCTGAATGAAAATTTAAGTAGCTGAGATTATATTCCTTTCTGCTGGGGCATGTGTGGTCTTTGTATATATGAATATATTTTAAAAAATATTTAAATGAATCACAGAAAAGTATAGATAATGAAAATCTTATATATAATATGTAAAATTATGTATATTATGTTAATAATATATTGAATGAAATATATTCATATTAAAATATGACTGAATAGATATTAAAGGCTTTTCATGTTTAGAAAAGGAATTTTTATTTCATTATGGAAGATTAAACAAAAATGATCATCCCTTATGGGGAGGGGGAAGGGTAAGCTGTGACAAAGCGAGAGAGAGGCATGGACATATATACACTACCAAACGTAAGGTAGATAGCTAGTGGGAAGCAGCCGCATAGCACAGGGAGATCAGCTCGGTGCTTTGTGACCGCCTGGAGGGGTGGGATAGGGAGGGTGGGAGGGAGGGAGACGCAAGAGGGAAGAGATATGGGAACATATGTATATATATAACTGATTCATTTTGTTGTAAAGTAGAAACTAACACACCATTGTAAAGCAATTATACTCCAATAAAGATGTTAAAAAAAAAAAAAGATCATCCCTGACCCCAAAATATGGCTATAATTACATTTGTAAGACAAACCAAGATGATATAATGAATATGTTCTAAATGTTCTCTCTTTCCCTGTTTTTTTCTCTTCTTTTTATATGTGGTATGTTTAAATGTTAATGAAGTATCCTATCGTGATCAATGAACCAAGAAATATTGAGCTTCATGAATTACTATTTATGTCACTTCAACTAAGTTTTTTTTTCACCCTTGTAATTCTGTTATGCTGTTTGGTTAATTAAAAAGTGCCAATTCTAAGAATATTAAGTTATGCCTTGAAAATTTCAAATGACCTGTTGAACAATTAAATTCAGCGTGAGAAGATATGTTTGACCTTTGAGTAGCATCCTTCTTAATTTCTGCAAGGAGGTAATGGAATCATTGGATTCTTCTAGGCTGTGTCTTAATTGGGAATCTCAGGCAAGTGTAGCAGAGCCTGCTCACTTAGGACGTTCAAATGTGGTTTAATTGATTACTCTTTGTGGTATACTTGGTCTTCCTCTTACAGAAATTCACACAGGGTCTCATTTCCTGACTACTGTGGTCTTCTGACATTGTAGAGATGGGTTTTCATTTTTTTTTCTCTTTTAGTATGAATATTAACTAATTGTTCCCTAATATTTGAATTCAGAAATTTCAACTTTATATTTAAATAGCATGGAACTTACCTTTATTTAACACGTGTAAGTTGTGTGCCTTCTTAAATCATAAAGGGATAACATTTGGAGGGGAAAAAAGGATAATGTTTTCTCTCCAAAACATAAATGAAGAAAAACTGTGCATGGAACAGCAATCCAAGAAAATGTAACAACAACAACAAAAAAAAAACTGTTGAGATAAGCCAGCATTCAATTTGTCAATCATCCTCAAAGGAAAAAAAAATTCAAGTGAATGAATTAAAGAATACAGTAAAAATTAGAGTCTTCCTTGAGTTCTAAGAAAGACCAAAAAAATACCCCTTTAGATGCAGAAGTAGAATCAGTTCCCCTGTATATATTTATTGATTTTGCAAGAAAAAAAGAAAAACGTAAAAGAACTAATCACAATGTAAAATAATATAGTGCATCTTAAAAGAGAATAGAGAGGTATTAGGTGATGGTGTAGGTTTTCGTCAGAGCATAGAGGTGATACAGACCTTACTGGGAGCAGTGCCACACAGGGGACCGAGATTACACACAGATGTCTAGTCAAGGGAAGACCTGGATAAACTTTTTTAATAATGTAAATGTGGTTCTTTCCATAGTGACCCTAAGTCATTGCTGAAGTAGGCTGGTCTTCTCATTGCCTGTGTGACAGTGAGCAATCTCAAAGAAAAGAACATGATTTCTTCTTCCCCTAGCATTGATGTTGCTTTCTGGATACTCTCTGGTTGGCCCTTCTTGTGCAATCTGCACACTGCAGTAACGGTTATCCTAAAGACTGGGGTACTCTGATTGAT
Source organism: Neophocaena asiaeorientalis asiaeorientalis (assembly GCF_003031525.2). Lineage (NCBI taxonomy): Eukaryota > Metazoa > Chordata > Mammalia > Artiodactyla > Phocoenidae > Neophocaena > Neophocaena asiaeorientalis. Next base: position 13,695,800 of record NW_020174013.1, on the reverse strand, counting down.
TAATGTGGATTGCATGTCTATGGAAAAAGTTAGGGTCACATAATTGTATTCCCATATGAATCCCAGGAGTCCTGTAGGGTCAGTTCTAAACAAACAAGCAAACAAGCAAACAAACAGGAAAGGACATAAGGCAGAGCCAATAAGTGCAGATGTCCACATAGATAGGATTTATCTTGTCAAAAAATAGGCTTAAGGATATTTCAGGAACAGTATATGAAATAAGGCTCAAAGGCAGAAGTGAACAAGGTATGTTTAGGGGACTTAGAATGGTGTTCCTGGTTGAGACAGAGTTGTTTTTGGGAGCAGTAGAATCATAGTGAACTTGTTGAAGCCTTTGGTGCCAGGTTGCATCTGCTTTGCAGGCAATAGAGGGTTATAGAAAGAGGTGTGTGTGTATGTGCGTGCGCGCTTGCGCGCAGTTATCCAATTTAAATCAGTGTTTTTCAAACTGTAACTTGCTTGAGATGAGTAGTTCTCAAAATTTTTGGTCTCACGATCCCTTTAAATTCTTAAAAATTACTGAGAAACCCAAAGAGCTTTTGTTTATTTGGTTATATTTATTGATATTTACTGTATTGTAAGTTAAAGCTGAGAAAAAATTTAAACAAAAGAACACACAAGCATAACTTCCACTGTCTGTCAGGGTGTGACATCATCATATCATATAACTTCTAGAAAATTCTACAGTACACTCATCAGAGAATGAGAGTGAATAAGGCAAATGATGTTTTAGTATTATTATGAAAGAAGGTTGACCGTGTGGATCTCTGAGATTGTCATGGGTACACCAAGTGACCCCTGGACCACATTTAGGAACCATACTTTGGAGGATCATGATATTAATTCAGTGGCTCATAATCAGTATTTGTGGAGTGGAATTAAATAAAATGAAACAGAATGAAAAGCATTGGAAAATATGAATACATTGAATATATGAAGGATACAATTTTTGTGAAAGTTCATCAATTTGTGTGTGTATGTGATCAGATTTTGTCATAATGCAAAATATTTTTCTTATTAGGAGTTCTGGTTTTAAAACTTTGAAAATCACCTTTTAAAGTTACATTTATGATAGATTATTCAGTATCGGTGTGAAGGTTAGATTTCAGGTGGGAAAAAAACAGAAGTGGGGAGACCAGTTACATAGGCATGACATCAAGGGACTGATTTAGAAAATGCCATGAACATGAATAGCCAATTTGTTCAAAAAAGGAAGAGCTCTTGGATATCTGTGATAAGAATAAAGTCTGAGTGCTTAGAATGAAGCAAAAGCTCCACTAACAGACAATAAGATGGTCAGCAATTTTAGGTCAACTTTTCCTTAAATGTAACTGTGTGTCATATTCTGACAGATACGCTATTCTTTGCAGTTCCTTTAGCACAAATCCTGACCTCTTTTCTTCACATCCTGCTGCGTAAGCTGGAAAAGCACAATCCCCAGGTACAGGCCTTATTTTGCTCTTCAAGCCTAAAGATCTGTCAGGCATATGTCCGATAAATGTGAGTGAATCATAGTCAAAATGAGAATAATATGTAATAGAAGCTTATTTCCTGTCTCTTGTCTGGCATTTTATACAAAAAGTCCTTATTATTCACCACAATCTTTATTGAAAATAGTCAAGCTGTATTCACATCATGAGAAAAAATGGCAATTTGAATAATTGAGTGAATGTCACTTAAGGAGTTTCGCACGACTTTCCCTCACTCTCTGGGTAACCTGAATCACTCGGAGTGGAGGGCACTTCTCAGCTTGTTCTGTAATGTTCTGCAAATCATCTCATGAGTGATAGTATCTCTCTATACCAGATGGGTTACCTCATGGGTGCAAGGACCTCATAATTGATTCTTTTTCTACTTTTACATCACATTCCGTAGTTTTGAGTATACAGGACTCAGTTAACATATGTTAATCAATTTGTTCAATATGAGAAACCAAAGAACCTCAATAACCATGTTTTTCTGCCTTGAAATCCACTAATAATGATTGAGATAAATAATAAAAACTATGAAGCTAACATCATAGTACTTATGTGGTATATAAAGATTTAGTTAAGCCAAAATTTTCTGCTTATTTAGAGATGAAGAAAGATAATTGTTCCTTATATTGCCCCTAGGATATTGGAGAACTTCAAAGGCCTTATAAATCACCAAAGACAGCACATTGTTTATAGTTCCAGCTTGAATGCAAATTCTTCTATACTTAAATTCTTTTCCTGCGTTAGCAGAACTTAAAGAGATGTTGAAGGAGATGATGGTTTTGCTCTACTTTGGGTTAGTTTCACTTCACATAGAGCATTACATTCTGTCTGTTTTTAGTACTCTCTTTAACAGGAGCTCTAAGAAGTATTTAGAGCCAAACAGGCAAAATGATGAAGAGACTATAAAATCTTTAAAAAACTTTTTATTTATTTTTTAATACAGCAGGTTCTTATTAGTTATCCATTTTATACATATTAGTGTATACATGTCAATCCCAATCTACCAATTCATCCCACCACCACTCCCCTCCGCCACTTTCCCCCCTTGGTGTCCATACATTTGTTCTCTACATCTGTGTCTCTATTTCTGCCCTGCAAACCGGTTCATCTGTACCATTTTTCTAGATTCCACATATATGCGTTAATATATTTGTTTTTCTCTTTCTGACTTACTTCACTATGTGTGACAGATGAACATACAGATGGATCTCTAGATCTATCCATGTCTCTACACATGACCCAATTTCGTTCCTTTTTATGGCTGAGTAGTATTCCATTGTATATATGTACCACATCTTCTTTATCCATTTGTCTGTCGATGGGCATTTAGGTTGCTTCCATGACCTGGCTATTGTAAATAGTGCTGCAGTGAACATTGGGGTGCATGTATCTTTTAATTATGGTTTTTTTCTGGGTATATGCCCAGTTGTGGGATTGCTGAGTCATACGGTAATTCAATTTTTAGTTTCTTAAGGAACCTCCATACTGTTCCCCATAGTGGCTGTATCAATTTACATTCCCACCAACAGTGCAAGAGGGTTCCCTTTTCTCCACACCCTCTCCAGCATTTGTTTGTAGATTTTCTGATGATGCCCATTCAAACTGGTGTGAGGTGATACCTCATTGTAGTTTTGATTTGCATTTCCCTAATAATTAGTGATGTTGAGCAGCTTTTCTTGTGCTTCTTGGCCATCTGTATGTCTTCTTTGGAGAAATGTCTGTTTAGGTATTCTGCCTAATTCTGGATTGGGTTGTTTGTTTTTTTAATATTGAGCTACATGAGATGTTTATATATTTTGGAGATTAATCCTTTGTCCGTTGATTCGTTTGCAGATATTTTCTTCCATTCTGAGGGTTGTCTTTTCGTCTTGTTTGTAGTTTCCTTTGCTTTGCAAAAGCTTTTGAGTTTCATTAGGTCCCATTTGTTTATTTTTGTTTCTATTTCCATTATTCTAGGAGGTGGATCAAAAAATATCTTGCTGTGATTAATGTCAAAGAGTGTGCTTCCTATGTTTTCCTCTAAGAGTTTTATAGTGTCTGGTCTTACATTTAGGTCTCGAACCCATTTTGAATTTATTTTTGTGTATGGTGTTAGGGGGTGTTCTAATTTCATTCTTTTACATGTAGCTGTCCAGTTTTCCCAGCACCACTTATTGAAAAGACTGTCTTTCCTCCATTGTATATCCTTGCCTCCTTTGTCATAGATTAGTTGACCATAGGTGCGTGGGTTTATCTCTGGGCTTTCTATCCTGTTCCATTGATCTATATTTCTCTTTTTGTGCCAGTACCATATTGTCTTGATTACTGTAGCTTTGTAGTATGAGACTATAAAATCTTGATATACGATTAGTTACTGAAGAAACAAGAAATGTTGAATGTAAAGAATGTGTTGGGCTTCCCTGGTGGCACAGTGGTTGAGAGTCCGCCTGCCGATGCAGGGGACACGGGTTCGTGCCCCGGTCCAGGAGGATCCCACATGCCATGGAGCGGCTGGGCCCGTGAGCCATGGCCACTGAGCCTGCGCATCTGGAGCCTGTGCTCCACAACGGGAGAGGCCGCAACAGTGAGAGGCCCGCGTACCGCAAAAAAAAAAAAAAAAAAAAAATTCCACTATAACAGGAGGGAATGTAGAGAGCAGGGGTACGGATGGGGGTAGGGTTGTGGAATTGTTGGTCAGAAGGCAGATAGGTCACTTCCATTTTCTCAGTGAATAATGACTGCGAATAAGTGAGTGGACTGGGTATAGGAGGTTTGAGAAGAGTGGAAAAGATGGGTAAAAAGGTTTCAGCCTTCTCACTAAGCATATCAGTTTATAACAAATTGTTTCAGGCATTATGTGAAACTTTGAAATGTGGATCACATTCTTTTGACTGGATCATATACAGAATGAAAAGAATATGCACAGAAGCCTTATGCAGAGAAACGGTGAAAGAGAATGGGTAGGGACAAACTTTTTGATAAACTTTGCCATCATTCTTTCTAGAACTCCTTGTTCACTTATTCAGAAGAGTTTCTTAGTAGTATTAATGTTATTTTATTTTTATTTTAAATCTCTAAGCGAATCCCTCCTTTTAGAACTACTCAGTTTTCTAGGTAGGAAGTTGTCCCCCAGGGAGTTCCTTAATGATTTCATTGAGAGGTGTAATCATTACTCATGGGCTCCATGCATTGCTATTATCGCCATGCTAAGTTTAGCCTTCGATTTTTTCACTCCATAATTTTAGCCTACTGTGAGATAAATGAGTAGAAAAACCAACCGCAATAATATGGACTCATCAAATTTCTAGAGCTAGAAAAGACCTTAGAAATGATGCAAGTTATCTCCTTTTGCTAAAGAGGAAAAAGCCCAGGGGGTGAAATGACTTATCCAACATCAACCCCTTTAATTGCAGTACTAGGAGGAGAAGAAGGTATCTCCATTCCAGCCCTTTACACTCTCTTGTCATTTTGCACTTAGTTGAGGGTCAATAATTTGTTTGACATCATAATAGCTCTATACATGCACATTTCCTTTTCTGCATTTTGGACTCTTCATGATTAGTGGACCTATTCCAGTTTTCCAGAATATCATCAGCAGACATCTTCCTTTAAAATTAAACTTGGCTGGCACCAAATTTTTAAATAAATATTATGTTGGGAGTTTACCTGCACTGTGTGGGGGATGGATTTAATTTAAGTAGCTAAAAGTAATTGTAGTATTCAGGTGAGATGATAGATTTAACTAGATTTTCTCCAAAAGAAAATGTTAGAGGAAGCACATTAAAGATTTGAAATAATTTTGAATGTATTTGTGCTAACTAAATATATTTGTCAAATATTGAGTCCATATAAACCTATATTGTCTTTTAAGTTCAAGTGTCTTATGTCTCCCTTTGATTATCAGAAATTTAAGTCATGTATCTGAATTAGCATCAACAAAAGGTCAGAACCTAATGTGGGATTAAAATGGAGGAGAAATTTTAAAAAATATATGTTGAAAGGAACTGATTTATTTAAAACAGTTTTTATTATTTAAAGCAATAAATTGGAAGATGACGTTGTAATAACTTTTTTTCTTAGTTGTTGACAGCTTGTTTTGATTTAGTGCCAAGCATCATAAAAGATGATTTACCAAAGCAAAACATATAGTTTAAATATATCCAAAAGAGCAATAGCTAATATGGTTATGCAGTTTAGGAGGAGGTGTTATCCTGTTAAATCAAAATATATTATTCACTTTTTAAACAATAGAAATAAGTTTGATTTATTAATGCATCACAGTTACAGTACATTTTCCAAGGAAACTGAAGTAGATTTTCCCCATCCATTAATTTCCATTACTGCCCATTCATTTCTACCCACTGGCAGCCAGTGTACTCATGCAGCATTTGCCTCACATGTTTTATTAACTGTTGTCTAGCAAATCCTACTCTCAGTCTCATCAAATGACAGGCACTAAATTTTTTGGCAATCACATTAAAATAGAGATTCTAATTGGGAAGAAGTAACATAATACCACAGGATGCCTTTCTAATGTAATGCCCATTAAGACGTTTATATGGCCGAAGAGATTTGAAGACTGTGCTCTTTTCCAGAGAAGATATAACCCTTTTCCTCATCATGCCTCATAAATGCCCAGGGGAAACAAACTAATAAGGCCCTCCATTATTGTCAGGGGAAAACTAAAGTAGCAGGCTAGACCTACAGGCTACAGGAATGCTGTTCATTGTAGATGTTATTAGTTTTTTGTTTTTTTTTAGAAAATCTCTATTGGGATTGGGGGAAAAGCTGAGGTGGCGCCATGTAGAGGATTTAATTGGCTTACAGGCAGCTCTGTTAAGAATTTCCAGCACCAGACATTTCATAACAGCAAAGAATCATATATACACACATACATATATGTAATTACCTCCCATTTGAATAAAATGCATAAGTGCTTTAGAGTTTCATGATTTTGAAGTGCAGTCTTAATTTTCAAAAAATACTGGAAAGGAAGTGTTCAGAATAACTGGGCAATTTAAAGAAAATTAAAAATATTAGGTGAGTTTTTTGTTCATTGCTATTAAGAAACAATATACAAAAGCTGATGATGTATCATGTCTCTTGTATTTTAAAAATCTCCATTTTTTAGTAGGTGTAACTTTAAAGAATTGAAAATCATAATTCTGTGGGAGAGAAAACATGATAGGGAAAAGTGATGGTAGGTTCTTTACTGGCCTCATATGAAAAGTTCCATATAAATATATAAAACTAAAACTTTGTATGTTTGTGTAAAAAGCCTAAAACTAGCATAAATACTGAGGTCCATTTTAACTAGAAAATTGCATTCTTATATAAAATTTTAAGGTTTTTCTTAAAAAGTACAATCTTTTATTTACTTTGACTATGTTATTGCAGTTATTCATGCATAAAAGTTACTAAGATCTGCTAATTTATTGTCAGCATTGAAAGCCATAGGTTTTATCTAGCCAGTGATCTGACATGGCATCAAACAAATCCACAAAAGATTTTACAAGTACATAAAATCCTAGAGAAAGCAAAACTTTTTAAACCTTCAGGTAAAAATAAGTGTAATCTGGGCCATAAGATATTCATTCAAAGTCACTTTTGAAATATTTAAGTTTTAATAATATAAGTCAATTAAAAACATCAGTTTTGGGCTTCCCTGGTGGCGCAGTGGTTGAGAGTCCGCCTGCCGATGCAGGGAACACCGGGTTCGTGCCCCGGTTCGGGAGGATCCCATATGCCGCGGAGCGGTTGGGCCCGTGAGCCATGGCCGCTGAGCCTGCGCGTCCGGAGCCTGTGCTCCGCAACGGGAGAGGCCACAACAGTGAGAGGCCCGCGTACTGCAAAAAAAAACCCACATCAGTTTGAAATTTATCATTATTAAAAAAAACATAATTGAGTGTCTATTGTGCAACAAGCTCTCAAAGAATTTTATCTGCCAAGTTTGAAGGCAGAGACCTGTACAAATGATCAGTAAACATGACGAACTCTATTGTATGACAATGCATTATTTTTCTGTGTTTTCTATATTAACTAATATTTTCCATTCCTATAGTCCCCAAAACTGTAATGTCTTTCACTGAAATGAAACATATCAAACATGTACATTACATCATACATATGCACACTTACACATTACAGCACACTCACTTACATGCATATATATGTGCATCTGTGTCTGTGTATATAATAAATTGTAGTTATATTAAAATGCTTCATAATTTTTTAAGAGAATAGGAAGGATGTGAAAGAGTTTTTCTCTCCCTTCACTGACTTCACGATGGATTCTTATCTCAGTTGTTTAATGAGAAGTACATCTAACTGTGTACTCAGCTCTTAAAAATAAAATTTAAAACTGGAAATTCTGTTTATTATTTTTTTCTTCAAATGCATTTACCTGGGCTCAACAAAAACTCCAGAATATGTTGCATATTTTCTATCTTTGACTCTCTTAAGAAAGAATATTAAGCTCTATTAGAAGCATCAGTGGGATTGTTCTCATAAATGTCTTAATGGAAATTGGAATCTGACCAGATTTAGTACCTGATTATTAACAATATTTTCATGTGAGAATGTACATTAAGGTAAAAATCTACCTGAAATAAAGCATTTATAAGTAACTGCCATATTATAATCTCTAAAGAAAAGTGGATCTAAATGAAAAGTTGTCAATCAAATTCATGTAAAATTAATGATACCTAACTAGGTTTAAAAAAAAAAAAAATCATGGTGCCTTCTCTTACAAAATGCAAAATTCTTTTGGAGACAAAGTTGTCACAATTATTTGATACATTTAGATATTTGTAAATCAGGTTTTATTTTTAAAAAGCACACATTTGATGGAAAGGAAAAAATCTGTTATCTTTTAACTGAAAAGCCAGACTAAATTTTGTGTTCTCCATCTTAAAGGAGCAGATGGCCAGAATGCAGATTTCTATGCTACAGCATAGTAACAAAATCACTGGGAATTGTATATTGATTTTGTGGTCATCTGACACATGTGGATTCATTTTAAAGGTGGTCACACGTTTCTCACTGCTTAAAATAAATTACGTCTTGACTCTTATTTTAAAATGGGAATTGGAATGGAAGAAAATTTGAGATGATTAATAAGATAAAGGTTTTTTCTTTGCGTGGTCTGAACTTTCTACTGACTGGACAATTTCAAATGTATCAATAGTTCAGATGACAAGGATTTTGTAATGATTTCTGATGAAATACCATAACAGGATCTTAATATCTTCATTCCCCATTCTTTTGCATAGTAGGCAGAAAGTGAGATTCTGATTAGTGTATTGCTCTATTTTTTTTTTTTTTTATCAAGAGAAAAGCAATGGCATATATTTAGTCTGGTGTTATTTGAGCTCTAATTAAACTGGGATGATGCTGGGTACAGGGATACCATAATTTATTAAACAAATCTTTTTTGTTGACTGTTTGCAAGGCATTGTGTATGGTGAATAGAAAGAGGCCCTTATTTTCAAAGCTATTTAATAAAAAGAAGAGAGCCATTTATTCAAACATAAACTTTCCTTGGAAAGACATAATTCTTCATTAACAAGCTAGAGGTGTCTGCTTAAAAAGTAAGGCCCTTAGTTAGTATCTCTGCTACTTTATATAATTATGAGAAAGAAATCCCCATATCTTGCCTTTTTAAACGTGCATGTGAGTGCCTGTGTATCCCCCATTTATGTAGACTGGCAGTATCTCCATTAATAATGATCACTGAAGAATTTCCTGTGTCACATATTTGTAAGCACATAGTTCAACCCTCTACACTTGTAAGATAAATTCATCAATTAGGGAAAATTATAAATAAAGCTGTTGGAGGAAAGATAGTTAGGGACAAATACTTTATAAAAAAGATGCATTGGAGGAATTATGGTATATTTTTCCATTTCACCACTGTAAGATGTTTTCAGGAAATGAAAGAAACAAAGAGAAAAGAAAGAAAAGGAAGGAGAAAGAGAAAATAAAGGAATAAAGAAGGAAAGAAAGAGAGGAGGAAGGAAGGCAGTTATGCAGGCAGGAGAGAAGGAAAGAAGGAAGGTACAAAGGAAAGAATATAGTTGCTCTCCTTTAGATAGGCCGCGTGTGAGCCATTGCTTTCTTTAATATCAGAACAGTCTTAATGGGCAATAGCATCCCAGCAGGTGCTGTGATGAAGTAAAAATTGACAGATTAGTGTGGCAATTCCTAGTCAGATGTATGTACAACAAAAGATTTCTGCACTTGCAGCATATGCTGTAGTCAATTTAGCGTACGATTAGGGCTTCACTCATTTACCCTTAATGTGAAGGGAATAGAATTTATTTTCCTTGAGAAAAATATCGTTGTAAAATAATTATTTATATAACCTATCTTAGTGAGACATTCTGTAATTCCAGATAACAGGATTAAGCCATCTTTGTGCATATCTGATAATCTTGGCTATGTTTTGCCTCCCTCTCATGCCTTCTTCTATAGTGCTGAGTATACAGAACATATTCAGTACTTTCTGGTTGACTGATAATGAACAAAACCTTAGGAAGGCTTCACCTGTGGTTTGGAAAATTGAGATTATATGGGAGCAAAAGACTAATATACTAACTGGTACACTTGATTTCTCGATGAGGCTTAAATTGTTTTTATAATCAACATTTATGAAAACTTGAAAAAACTGAAGACAACATCTGTAGCAGAAATACAATTTCTGAGGCAAAACTAATGGTTAAGTCACCACTGGCACAAGAAAGAATACATAAGGCAGTGAGAGCCGGTAAACGTTGTGAAGCTTGTGGTGTGTATCCCAGGGTCTTGAACATGGTTGCTTTGGGAAATAAAAGTAGGCAGACTCTCTTGGTTTTCTGGATACAGAGAAGACTTAACAAATTTAGAAGCTGTGATGTGTGGAGATTTAAATTTAAATTTCCATGGTGCACATTAGGAGAAGATTCTCCATCATTGGATTGCTCTGGTGTTTTAAAGCACTTGCATAGAGCTCACCTAGCAACTATGAAGAAAGAAACAGTGATCTCAGGGGAGATTCAGGAAGATAATCAGAATTTTAGTTGGAAGGCAGGTGTGAAAAACAGTGATAGAGGGAATTGTAAGCTGAAGAGAGATGGGCCTTTTGCTAATATTAACTACAGGAACATTCTAATTGTGGAAGAGAACAGAGGTTTAGGATACATTTATATTCCATTTATTATTTTATGTAAGTATGTGGAGCTCTCAATGTAAATGAAGATGAGAATATTTTGTTAACTTAGGAAATAGTCAGTAGTATTTTCAGAATCACTTCATATGTTAAAAAAGGTACTTTAAGGGCAAATCCAGCTTGTTCTCCAAATGCTTAAGATTTCTTACATTGCCTTTAATTTTTAAATTTACTTTCTATTTTTTTAACCGTCAAGCCTACTCTAGAAATTGTCTTCAGCTATAATTAATAACTAATAGAAAATTTTGTAGATTCTCAAATGTAACAGATGGTATATATAAGAATAAACCCTGTTCCATGGAAAATATGTTTGTCTCTTCATATGTACAATGATCTTTTTCTTCCTAGGAAAAGAATTAATAAAATCCCCATTCATTGACCCTGATTTAGTACCACAAATGCTCAGAGTATGGATCACCATTCTGGGCCATTTATTTTCAAGTAGACACCATCCTCAGTGCCGGAATTTATTGGCCAGAATGTGTGGTCTGACTAAGTATATTATGTAGCTTTTCTCCAAATGGTATAGGTGAATCCAAATTGATCATATTATATTCTTTCTTTTTAATTTACCTGTCTAGAACTTATATATTCCCTGTAGTTATGTGTTTATGTATAACATTCTTCTCAACCAATAACCACATGGATTAGATCAACAGCTACACCCTTGAGCAGTATAGAAGAGTTACATAAAACGAATGATGAATCCATCTTATGTATAACTTTTTTGTAGTGTTTTTTTACTGTTTATTCCTTAAAGTTTTGTCCAGGAATCAGAAACATCAACGTCACTTGAGATTTTGTTAGAAATGCAGAATCTTAATGTTCAATCCACACGTACTGAGAAAGAATCTACATTTTAACAATAGATCCCAGAAATTTGTATACATGTTAGTTTTAGAAGCTGTGAACTAGATGACAAGCCAGAATCAAGGGTAAACATTTTAAAATGTTTTTTTAAAAAGCAATTACCAATGAAAGCAATTTTGAGGAATGAATAGGTGGGAAAGACATAGATAAACACACTAAGACTACACTAGGTCTTAGGGTCAGAATGAAACTTTGGGACGAAAGTTGGAATTTGGCACAAAACTTGAAGACAAATGTGAACTCATAAAAATTCTTAAGTATGTGGATGGGGTAGGTGAAGGGATATGTGGGAAGGCTGCTTGTGGCAGGATTGTTGTGAGTTCTGCAGTTGTAAATAACCAGCACAGATTGGAATTATGAAGACATGGAAAAGGATGAACATACCATCCAAAGGAAGTGATAACAATAGGACAGATTTAAGGATTAAAAAGAGACATGTTTATGCTATATTATTTTTATATCACATTATGACTTCTAAGCTACGAGTTAATTTGTGTGAATTCAGTAAAGAATGGTGAATTTCTTGGAAATATGCACTTGTGGTTTTGGTTTGTGTTTGCTTTTATTGTTTTTACTGTTTTGGTTAAACATCTAAATCTAGCCTGCTAGCATACTGGAAATTACATTTACAAGAAATAGAATCTGCTTTGTATTCTTCAAAAATGTTTAAGCATAAATTATTTCATTTTGGGAAGTAATATTTACAAAGTTATTTACAAATATACGTTCTGGTAATTTCCAGATATATTTGGCTGTGTATTTAAATGCATAATAGTGTCAGAATGTGACAGTTGGGTATATTAAGAGCTAACTCACAAAAAGTCTTGTGTTTACAAAACTGTGTCTGTACTGTAGAGACAACAAACAAATAAGAAGGCACCCTGCCTTGTTGTGAATCAGCATGAAGTGTTTTGGAAATAAGTTTCTATAATTCTTCTTAATGATTATAGACAAGATATACCATATTTAAAAAAAAAAAAACCTTCACTATTTTTCTATTGATTTTTTCCTGTTTATTTATAGAATTTAAACACAAATATTTATTCTCCCTATTAGATAAATTGTGGTAAGTCAAATTCAGTGAGAATTCTCAAACTACAATCTGAAACTGTCATAACCATACAATTCATTCAGTTCGGTCTACTAATTTGAGTGACTGCATGGGTCATGCATATTTGTGACCAACATGCTTTTAAGGGCCAATTTCTCTTCAGAACAAGCCAGTGTATATCACATTAGGGCAGGACTCTAATTCCTTGATTTGCATGCAGCTTCATAATGTCCAGAGAGAAATAAAATAATGAATTTGTCTCAATTGTAGCAGAGTTAAAAGGAGAAAAAAGCTGAATTTCTGAGACTAAGATGGAATATACCATTATAATCATGAAAACAATCATCCCTGTCAATTTGAGATTAAGTTACTTTAGCCCTGATTTTTTTAAGCACCTGATGCAAAAAAGTAAAGCCAGGTTAATCTATGTAACTCTATGGGAATGTAAATAGAATACTTTTTTAGAAACTGTCTTGAACATACACTAGGTAGAAGAGTCCTAAGAGTCCTGATATGGGCCCAGATACAAAGTATAAATATCTTGAGGTCTCTCTCCTGGCACCAGGATTCCCCAAGTTTAGGTCTCAGAAGCTACAGGCTAATCCTGAGAGTGAGCAAAGTCTAGTAATTCAGAGATTTGTCATGTCCTTCCATGGATGCCATATATACTTCCTCCATTCCAGATTTTAAAATTCGTGTCCTTGTGTGCACTAACTTCACTAGCTTAGGGTTCTTCCCAGTACTGATTTTTGGTAATTCTTCTTTTTTAAGGGTTGATTATTTTTTCAAAACAAGGCTGCAGTTTTCATATTGTTTAAATGCTGAGTACATTCTCATTGTATTTATGCCAAGTAGAGATGACTACTTTAGAAAAGTCTGATAGCAGAAGAGGAAGAAAGGAGGGAGGGAGGGGAAAAAAGGGAGAGAAGGAGGGAGGGAGCTTGGAAAAAGAATCCCTAAGTCCTTTTAAGAGCTTCTGTCTCTGTCTGATATGAAAAATTAGCACCTTACAGAGTGCAGATCTGACACATTCTCTTTCAGACTAATCTTTTTATGGAAACAAATGTCTGAAGCTTATTGTTTATTTTCTCATCTGTAAGATAAGGGAGAATAACATTGATTGTATCCACTTAGAATTTTTCAATGTGAGTCACTTTCTGAGCGAGATGATAGATTTGTTAATGTTCTTAATACTAAAATCTACCACAAAGGGCATTTGTTACAACTTAAGAAAAAAGCAAACTGACTTGAAAAAAAATATTTTGGCAACAAGGGGGTCGTCAAGGAAGTAGGCGTTTTGGAGTTAATATGTTTTTAGTTTTCCTTTGTTTTTGTCTAATACTTTCAACATTGGAGAATTTTCACACATATTCTGGAAGCAGTCAGGGACCACAGGTAATTTAAAAAAAAATTTCTATGTAACTCGCTGTGTGATTTTGTCAAGTCACTTCATTTCTCTAGGCCTCAAGTTTTCATTTGCTAAAATAGGATGTTAGCATGAGCTGTAAGGCAGTGTTACTTCCATTTTTAAATCCCATGCTTTTTGAAAATAATTGTGATACATGTGGTAAAATCAATGTGTGTGTGTGTGTGTATACACACGACTTTTAAAATTGAGATATAATTCATATACCATAAAATTTACTTTCCAAGCAAACAATTCAGTGGGTGTTAGCATATTCTTAAGACTGTGCAGCTGCCACTACTGTCTAATTCTAGAGCATTCTCATCACTCAAAAAGAAACCCCATACCGACTAGCAGTCACCCCCATTCTTCCTCCACCCAGCCCCTCATAAGCATTCTGTAATTTACTTTCTGAGTGTACGGATTTGCCTATTCAGGACATTTAATATAATGAAATTATACAATATGTGGCCTTTGTGTCTGACTTTGTTCACTTAACACAAGGTCTTAATGTTGTAGCATCTATTAGTGCTTTATTCTTATTTGTAGGTGAATAATATCTGGCTATATGAATATACCACATTTTGTTTATCCATTCATCAGTTGATGGATTTTTGAGTTGTTTCCATATTTTGGCTGTTACGTATAAAGCTGCTGTTAACATTCATGAACAAGTTTTCATGTAAATATATGTTTTCAATTATCTTGAGTATATACCTAAGCATGGAATTGCTGCATCTTATGGTAACTCTATATTTAGTGCTTTCAGGACCTACCAGACTATTTTCTAAAGCAGCTGCACCATTTTACATTCTAATCAGTGATTTATGAGGGCTCTAAGTTCTCCAAATCCTCACCAATACTTGTTATTGTCTGTCTTTTTTTAGTATGCTAATATCAAAACTAGACAAAGTAATTTAAATAAAAGAAAACTATAGACCAATATTTCTCATAAATATAGGGACAAAAATTCTAAACAAAATTTTGATAAATGTAGACCAACAATATGTAAAAATGATACTACGTCACAACTAACGAGGATTTAGAATGTAATGTTGGTTTAACATTTGGAAATGATTCACTGCAAATTATCATATTAGTAAATTAAAAAAGAAAAAGAACAAGAAATCATATGATCATCTCAATAGATGTTAAAAACAAGAAAGCATTTGACAAAATATAATGTTCATTTCTAATTTAAGTAAACAAAGAACCAGACCAAAAAAACTCATGGCAAACTACGAATAGAAGGAAACTCATTCAACCTGATAGAGTATTTATGGAAAACCCACAGCTGAGATCATACTTAATGATGAAAGACTGAATGTTCACTCTTCCCCTAAGATTAGGAACAAGACAGGATACCTACTCTTTTTTCCCCAGCTTTATTGAAGTATTATTGACAAACAAAAATCAATATATTTCAAGTGTGCAATGTGATGATTTGATATACATATACATTGTGTAAGGATTCCCACAATTAATACATCTATCACCTGACATATTTACATTTCTTGTGTGTATGAGAATGCTTAAGATCTCATCTTTTGGCAAATTTCAGTAATGCAGTGCAGAATTATCATTATCAACTATAGTCACCGTTCTATACATTAGACCCTCAAACCGTATTCATCGTGTAACTGAAAGTTTGTACCCTTTTACCTACCTGTCCCTATGTCCTCCTCCCTGCAGCTCCTGGCAACCACTCTTCTACTCTCTGCTTCTGAGTTTGACTTTTTTGTAGATTCCATATATTAAGTGATAACATGCAGTATTTGTCTTTCTCTGCCTGGCTTATTTCACTTAACATAATGACCTCTAGGTTCATCCATATTGTCCTCAATGGCAGGATTTTCTTTTGAGGTTGGATAATATGTGATACACATGTCACATTTTCCTTAAGGGATGTCCACTCATGACACTTCTCTTCAGCATTGTACTGAATGTTCTATCCAGGACAATTAGGTAAGAAAAAGAAATAAATGACATACAGTATGAAAGGAAGAAATAAAACTACCTGTACTTGCAGATTGTATTATCTTGAATACAGAAAATCCTAAGGAAACCACACACATGCACGCATGCATGCACACACACAAACTATTAGAGCTAATGAGTTCAGCAAGGTTGTAAGATACAAGATCAATATATGAAGATTGGCTGTCTTTCTGTGGAATAGTAACAAACACTCTGAAAATGAACTTAAAAAGCAAGTCCACTACAGTAGCATCTGCCAGTGATAGGATTTTTAAGGTATGTTTCTGGCAGAAAGCATAAAGAAAGAATGCAAGCTATCAGTTTAGAAATAGTACTTATGTTAACTTCTGAGAGCTGAAATGAAGGCCAAGAGGTCCAACTTGACAAAAGCCACTATTTGATAGTCCCTGGTGCTTACACTTATATCTAACACAGTGCTGAGTACACAGTAAATGTGTTATTGTTGAACTGCAAAGCACGGAATGTTACTTTGCAGCTGTCCTCTGCGTTGAACATGGGAGCCTCCTGTTCTCTTGACCATATTTCCTGATATGCATATTTCCAACTATTTCAGGAAAACAGTCCAATTTCCGGGACTGAGCCTTTAGGGGAAAAAAAAGAACGCTTGGCCCAGAAAGATAGCTACTCAGAGCAATTGAGCAAGACAAGTAAATAGAGGATTCTGATCTCTAGTGTTTTCTTTTCTTTCTTTTTTTACATTTATTTTATTTATTTATTTTTGGTGTTGGATCTTCATTGCTGTGCGCAGGCTTTCTCTAGTTGCAGTGAGCGGGTGCTACTCTTCGTTGTGGTGCGGAGTCTTTTCATTGTGGTGGCTTCTCTCATTGCGGGGCACGGGCTCTAGGCGTGTGGGCTTCAGTAGTTGTAGCACGCAGGCTCAGTAGTTGTGGCACATGGGCTTAGTTGCTACGCAGCATGTGGGATCTTCCTGGACCAGGGCTTGAACCTGTGTCCTCTGCGTTGGCAGGCGGATTCTTAATCACTGCACCACTGCAGGGAAGTCCTCTAGTGTTTTCTTAAATAAATATTGCAAGTTACTTCAGAAGTGGGGAGAGAGGAATGGAAGGGTTCTACTACAAAAACAAACCTTTCAATGGGCTTCTTTTGCCTTCATTCCTAAAAAGTTTTCCACTGTTCCCAGTGGATGTTGTAAATCAGTTATAAGCTACCGAGACTTCAGGGCCAGAATCATAGTGTAAGTTACCAACTGTTTTAAATATCATTTAAAATTTAGTTTTATTTAACGTGGGGGAAAAATCATAAAAAACAATTCACAGAAGGACTCAATACTTATGTAAGTTGAAGTCACTTTTCTCTCCTGGATTAAAGAAAGAATAAAAACCCTTTAGTCTTTAGTATTTAAAACTTTGGCCTAATTAGTTCACGAATTTTGTGCATACAGCAAGACAACAGTAAAAGGCAACAGACGAAATTTGTTGATTGTTAATATTACGCCAGGCGTACTGCAAATGTACATTCGACCAGAGTTTCTCAACTTACTGGCTATTGACATTTTGGGCTGGGTAACTTTTTGTTGTGGGGCTGTTCTGTGCATTGCAGGGTGTTGAGGGTTATCCTTGGCCTCTACCCACTAGATGCCAGTAACATCCCCTCCTGGTTATGAGCATCAAAAATGCTCTATGGGAGCATAATCTCCCTTGACTGAGAACTTTATAACCTCACCACAACTTTAAGGTAGATATAATTATGATTCCCCTTTCATACCCCTTCCCCCAAAAAGAAGCTGGGATAGATTAAATAACTTGCTCAAGGACACGTAGCTAATGAGTGCCAGAGCCGTAATTCGAAACCAGACTTATCTTGATGCTTACGTATACCATCCTGACCACCCAGTTCTCTCCTGAATTCTTATTTTTGGTCCAACAATAGGGGTTTACACAAGGGCACAGATCTTAAGAGTAAGTTTGCCTAATGTGTTTGAATCCCACACACCCTCAATTGCATCTTTCATGGCATTCTTCTCACTTCTTATTAAAGGATGGTAAGTTATCATGACAAAAGTGTGAATTCTGGAGTCAGACTGCCTGTGTTTGAATCCAGACTCTGTTTCTTATTAGCTGAGTGATTTGGGGGAAGAAACTTGGTCTTCCTGGACCTGAGAGGCCCCACATGTACACATGGGCTGGTGGTAGTACTTCCACATAGAGTTTGCACTAGGATGAGATGAGGTACCATATATAAAACATTTAGAACAGTTAATGGAACACAAGCTCTGTAAATGTTAAATCTTAGCTTTTAAATACTATTTAAGTCCATCACCTTACTAAGTAAGTTACTAGAAGTATATATATCAGCCTTGCTTTGTGGTAAGAACAAGCTGAACATTTTCTCTTCTGATGCCTACAAAGAATCTGAGTTTCTAGGGCAGAGATAGCCACTGGTTCTCCAACACTGTTTTCCCTACATGTGTGTTTCATGTATTTTGCTAACCCAGCTCTTGCCAGGCAGGTCTCTAGGGAAAATTTGACCCTGCACCCTAATCTGCTGCTACAGAACTGGCTGGGAAGCTGCATATTTCATTCATTTTTGTATTCAATCATTTGACCCTCAAATAATTATCACTTTCTATTTCCAAGATTCTGTGCCAAGTGCTATATGAGAATGAAGTGTTGCCTTTTCTATAAAAATGTTCTCAGGAGATATAAAAGCCAGCTCTGTCATATCCCTCCAGTGGAATTACTTTCAAATCTCAGTGCAGGCATTATCTAGCTGTTTGGCTATAAACCAGTTGCTTAACCTTTCTGTTATTTCCTCATAAATGACAATGCCACAGTAATGGTTCCTGTCTCCTGGGGTGGTTGCAGTAGATGGCCTAATATGTGCAAACCACACAGCATCTCTCTAGCCTATAGGGTAAGTGTGTGCTGAATGGTAAATTCTGTTCTTGGCTCCTGTGTGCCAGTCCTGAAATAACAGTAAAAAAAAAAAAGAAAAAAAAAAAAACTACGTGAGAACTTCCAGTTTGACACCAAATGTCAAGCCAGGTTGGAGGAATGATAAGAGTGGCCACAGGATTTCACACTGAGTTTTGTCTAGTGTATCAGGACACACTGGTGCATCCAAAGATGTACTCAGACTGAAGAAAAAGATTATATCTTCCTGTTATCGTTTAATGTGGTAGAAGACAATCCAGGTTGAAGGAAGGAATATGTTTATCCAAATACATACCCTCATTCACTCTCTGAAGCTTTTCCTATGATGTTAAACTCTTTGATATCTTTCATGCTCAACACCTTTGGCACTTTCTCCTAGACTTTATAAAATTCATTTCTTAAATCAATTATTCTGAGTATGTTTTGCCTCCTAATTAAATTATAAATTTGTAGGTAGGAAACATACTTTTTCTTTTTCTAATAGCTTATAGTACCTGGCATAGCATCTTTTATATAGCAATGTTAGATTAATAAATGTTAATCTATTGGCCAAAAACTGTAATGTGGAAAATCAGTGGATTTTGCTGAGAACGTTTGGGAGAGGCTGACTAGTCTTCCTTCAATTGCTCTTGTTATACAGCAAATAGATGTGTTTATTTATGATCCTCTGCCACAGCTTTAGGGGACCTTTGAGAAGCTTTCCTATGTGGTTTATTAATAAAATTCACTTTTAAACTGGCATATTTGCCACCTCACTTTTTAAAAAAAAGCCAAGCTTAAAATTTTCCTCTTAGAGAAGGAACATGATGGCAAAATAGATTATCGCTTTAAATGCTGTGTCACCACCACTTAGAGAGTTTAATTCACTTCTCTATAATTACTCTTTGGATTCCACTGAAGAGCCGTAATGTACACGGCTGGTGGCAGTCAGGCCCAAGCCTTGCCTCTCCTATTTTTTATTTACTGTTTTGTGAACTATGATTTTCATCCTCTTCATAACATCTCTGGTATATAATTATTTGAAGCCTTCACTTTATATTTCTTATTGTATAAGTAGTGGCTTAGGTCAGGTATGGATTAAAATGCTACTTCCCTAAGAAGTTACAACAGACACCGCAGAAATACAAAACATGCTAAGAGACTACTATAAGCAACTCTATGCCAATAAAATGGACAACCTGGAAGAAATGAACAAATTCTTAGAAAGGTATAACCTTCCAAGACTGAACCAGGAAGAAATAGAAAACATGAACCGACCAATCACAAGTAATGAAATGGAAACTGTGATTAAAAATCTTCCAACAAACAAAAGTCCAGGACCAGTTGGCTTCACAGGTGAATTCTATCAAACATTTAAAAAACAGCTAACACCCATCTTTCTCAAACTCTTCCAAAAAACTGCAGAGGAAGGAACACTCCCAAACTCATTCTATGAGGCCACTATCACCGTGATACCAAAACCAGACAAAAATACTACAAAAAAAGAAAATTACAGACCAATATCACTGATGAATATAGATGTAAAAATCCTCAGCAAAATACTAGCAAACAGAATCCAACAACACATTAAAAGGATCATACACCATGATCAAGTGGGATTTATCCCAGGGATGCAAGGATTCTTCAATATACACAAATAAATCCATGTGATACACCATATTAACTAACTGAAGGATAAAAACAATATGACCATCTCAATAGATGCAGAAAAAGCTTTTGACAAAATGCAACACCCATTTATGATAAAAACTCTCCAGAAAGCAGGCATAGAGGGAGCCTACCTCAACATAATAAAGGCCATATATGACAAACCCAGAGCAAACATCATTCTCAATGGTGAAAAACTGAAAGCATTTCCTCTAAGATCAGGAAGAAGACAAGGATGTCCACTCTCACCACTATTATTCAACATAGTTTTGGAAGTCCTAGCCATGGCAATCAGAGAATAAAAATAAATAAAAGGAATACAATTTGGAAAAGAAGAAGTAAAACTGTCACTGTTTGCAGATGACATGCTACTATACATAGAGAATCCTAAAGATGCCACCAGAAAACTTCTAGAGCTAATCAATGAATTTGGTAAAGATGCAGGATACAGAATTAATGCACATAAATCTCTTGTATTCCTATACACCAATGATGAAAAATCTGAAAGAGAAATTAAGGAAACACTCCCATTTATCATTGCAACAAAAAGAATAAAATACCTAGGAATAAACCTGCCTAGGGAGGCAAAAGACCTGTATGCAGAAAACTGTAAGACACAGGTGAAAGAAATTAAAGATGATACCAACAGATGGAGAGATATACCATGTTCTGGGATTGGAAGAATCAATATTGTGCAAATGGCTATACTACCCAAAGCAATCTACAGATTCAACGCAATCCCTATCAAATTACCAATGGCATTTTTTACAGAACTAGAACTAAAAAATCTTAAAATTTGTGTGGAGACACAAAAGACCCTGAATAGCCAAAGCAGTCTTGAGGGAAAAAAACGGAGGTGGAGGATTCAGACTCCCTGACTTCAGACTATATTACAAAGCTACAGTAATCAAGACAATATGGTACTGGCACAAAAACAGAAACAAAGATCAATGGAACAGGATATAAACCCACGCACCTATGGTCAATTAATCTATGGCAAAGGAGGCAAGGATATACAATGGAAAAAAGACAGTCTCTTCAATAAGTGGTGCTGGGAAAACTGGACAGCTACATGTAAAAGAATGAGATTGGAACACTCCCTAACACCATACAGAAAAATAAACTCAAAATGGATTAGAGACCTAAATGTAAGACCGGACACTATAAAACTCTTAGAGGAAAACAAAGGAAGAACACTCTTTGACATTAGCCACAGCAAGGTCTTTTTTTTTTTTCTGG
The DNA here is from genome assembly GCF_003031525.2 of Neophocaena asiaeorientalis asiaeorientalis. Classification (NCBI taxonomy): domain Eukaryota; kingdom Metazoa; phylum Chordata; class Mammalia; order Artiodactyla; family Phocoenidae; genus Neophocaena; species Neophocaena asiaeorientalis. The sequence goes on along the minus strand of NW_020174013.1, from coordinate 13,674,034 downwards.
CGGTACGTGGGCCTCTCACTGTTGTGGCCTCTCCTGTTGTGGAGCACAGGCTCCGGACGCGCAGGCTCAGCTGCCGTGGATCACGGGCCCAGCCGCTCCGTGGCATGTGGGGTCTTTCCGGACCGGGGCACAAACCCGTGTTCCCTGCACGGGCAGGTGGACTTTCAACCACTGTGCCACCAGGGAAGCCCAGCAAGATCTTTTTTGATCCACCTCCTAGAGTAATGGAAATAAAAACAAAAGTAAACAAATGGGACCTCGTGAAACTTAACAGCTTTTGCACAGCAAAGGAAACCATAAACAGGACGAAAAGATAACCCTCAGAATGGGAGAAAATATTGGTAAGCGAATCAACGGACAAAGGATTAATCTCCAAAATATATAAACAGCTCATGCAGCTCAATATTAAAAAAACAACCCAATCCAAAAATGGGCAGAAGATCTAAATAGACATTTCTCCAAAGAAGACATACAGATGGCCAAGAAGCACATTAAAAGCTGCTCAACATCACTAATCATTAGAGAAATGCAAATCAAAACTACAATGAGGTATCACCTCACACCAGTCTGAATGGGCATCATCAGAAAATGTCGAAACAACAAATGCTGGAGAGGGTGTGGAGAAAAGGGAACCCTCTTGCACTGTTGGTGGGAATGTAAATTGATACAGCCACTATGGAGAATAGTATGGAGGTTCCTTAATAAACTAAAAATTGAATTACCATATGATCCAGCAATCCCACTACTGGGCATATACCCAGAGAAAACCATAATTCAAAAAGACACATGCACTCCAATGTTCATTGCAGCACTATTTACAATAGCCAGGTCATGGAAGCAACCTAAATGCCCATCAACAGATGAATGGATAAAGAAGAAGTGGTATATATATACAATGGAATATTACTCAGCCATAAAAAGGAACGAAATTGGGTCATTTGTAGAGATGTGGATGGATCTAGAGGCTGTCATACAGAGTGAAGTAAGTCAGAAAGAGAACAACAAATATCGTATATTAACGTGTATATGTGGAACCTAGAAAAATGGTACAGATGAACCAGTTTGCAGGGCAGAAATTGAGACACAGAAGTAGAGAACAAACGTATGGACACCAAGGGGGGAAAGCGGTGGGGGGTGGTGGTGTGATGAATTGGGCGATTGGGATTGACATGTATACACTGATGTGTATAAAATTGATGACTAATAAGGACCTGCTGTATAAAAAAAATAATAAAATTCAAAAATTTAAATAAAATGCTACTTCCCTAGCCAGACCATTATGTTTCTGTGTGTGTGTGTGTGTGTGTGTGTGTGTGTGTGTGTGTGTGTGAGAGAGAGAGAGAGAGAGAGAGAGAGAGAGGGAGAAAATGAATGGGATTGAAAGCAATACACTCTTGCGCCTGGCTCCTTCCCTTTGTTCTCCTTCCACGGTTGTCTTTCCTCACCTGCTGCACCCGACCTGTGAGTGCCACTGTAATCAGTCTTCATGGCTAAGTCAGTTTATCTCCCATCTGAAAGTCCTGGGACCATCGTCATCCAGTCAGGTGATATAGGGTATCTCATTTTGCTCTGACACTGATGGTGAATCCTGGTTTTAGATACCAAGCACTTTTCTTTGTGAAGAAGCTCCTACCAAGTACCCAGTTTACAGAAACTCCATCGTAGTCTTGGTTCCCAGTTTATGAATAATGAAATTCAACCTTGAATCCCAAGCCTTAGGACCAAACCCCTTTTGCCCTAGGTCCCTGCTACTGTTTTCTTGCCTGCTTCTCTGTTTTCCTGGAATTCTTCTCACTGTGTACTACTAAACTCCCTGCATCACCGTCCACTCATCCATGTTCCCTTCCCAGTTCTACTAGACCTTTCTCAAGTATTTACTCCACTCAAGGGCATCTGTCACTGCCTCAGTTTCTGGATGTCCCTGATCTACTCCGTTATGTGCTGAAACTGCCCTGCATCATGCTGTTTGTGGGTAGGATTTGTGTCAACTGAAGTTCTCTCTGCAAGCTCTCTATTGAAAACAGTGTTGGCAGTAACATGTAGGCAGCTTGGGGACTGAAGTCTCCATAATGTGGTACATATACTCCTATCCTTTCAAAGGAATTGGCAGAGTAGCTTTAAAATAATTGTATTGGGCTTCCCTGGTGGCGCAGTGGTTGGGAGTCCGCCTGCCGATGCAGGGGACGTGGGTTCGTGCCCCGGTCCGGGAGGATCCCACATGCCGCGGAGTGGCTGGGCCTGTGGGCCATGGCCGCTGAGCCTGCTCGAACTGAGTGTGTGCTCCACAGTGGGAGAGGCCACAGCGGTGACAGGCCCGTGTACCACCCACACACACACAAAATAATAATAATAATTGTATTAAATTGGAGTTGAGCAACAGTGTTATGCTGTGATTTTTGATTTTCATTTGGAAAAATAAAACATATCATGACATAAGCATGATGTGATATAATGAACATAAGGGAAATTTGATGGCACATAATGTCTACAGCTTGTATATATCATTTCTCCTCAGGTAGAGGAAGAAATGATTAACCTCGTTAAAATGAATGAATACTTTAGGCCTCTGGGTACCATTTTAAAAAACTGTTGCTTTCGTGTGTCTGAATGTACGGGAGTGTGGGCTAAGGACTTCCTAAATATAATGCATAGAATGTATTGATTCAGCTATTAAAAGTTGTTTGTAATCAATCTATGTATTTGTCCCCAAGGTGGGACTTCTTACCTTTGAGAAATATACATTTTATTTCTAACCTACACACCTTACCCCATGTAATAACAGTTGGTATGACTCAAATTTGTTGATTGAATACAGACATATTATGAGACTTGTCTTATTTTAACAACTTTTCTTTTTCTATTTCAATTTTTAGATGATATATGACATAATTGGTATGGCCCAATCACATACAGAATACTTAAACCATTTGCTTCCAGCAATATTAACACAGCTGCTAAACCTGAAAAATGGAGCTACAATTGACCACTTACTCTACTCCAAAAATTTTGCTAAGTGCTTCTGAAACATTATGTTGTAACAACCTCATAAACCTCGTAACGCTCTCTGTTGGGAAACTGAGACTCAGAGACATTGAGGAATTTGCTTACGCTTCTAATAATAAATGGCTGAATCAGGATTTGAACTCTGTTCAGTGGATCTGGTGTCCATAATGGGTCCATGCTTACCCTAGTCTCCATTTCATCAGCAAGTGGAAATTAATTATTAAAGGAAAATTAAAGTCATTCTCTTAAATCTCTCATTTTTCTGCCATCATCTTGCCAGGGTAACAGTGTTCATCTCCCTTAGTATTTTCTCCTCCATTTCCATTGAGGAAATGTATGGGTCGCTTTCTGTGGAAGGCACTGTTCTGGGCACGTGATGGAGCACAAAGAAGCATAGGAGATGGGTTTCTCATTCTGGCAGCTTACTTTCTGATTGACAGGGCAAAACTATCTCACTACAGATAATTAATAAAAATGGCAGAGTATGTCAAATGAGGAGGGTGGAGGTGAAGCTCACTGCTCTGGCACAGGTGAGGAAAGGTGGAAGATGATTCAGAATAGAAAAAACAGGAGCTGCTTTGAAGAAGTGATTGGGGCCCAATTGGATGGTCTGGATGCTGATCTGTTACCTCACAACAGACACTTTGAAACACTTTGATGCTGATGTATACTCATCAGAGGCACTTTGCTTTTCTTTTTAAAGATTTTAGTAGTTTTAACAGTTTAAATTTAAACTAAGATTGTTTTTTAGTTTAATTTCCATCTCCCACTGCTATAAATATGAAGTCCACGGTAGCATAGATCACGCCTGACTTGTTCACCTCTATATCTCTGACAGCTACAACTGTCCCTAGCATGTAGCAAGTTCTTAAAAAACTTGGTGGTGAAAGAGTTAGGCATGACTGACAAAAGCATTCTGCATTCTGGTTTCTAATTACTATAATAATGCATATTAAATGCTCTTTTCGATAAATTATCTGGTCCATTGTTACAAATATTGGGTGTTTATTAGGTTTATCTTTCTGTTGTAGTATTTGGACCTGTGAGAAAAGATAGAACTTTTACCAGGGTCTCGGTTTCAATATGTTTTTCTTATAAAACGTATTTATGGAGGCCCTGTTTTACTATCCTAAATTGAAATTCATAAGTAAGGTAATCTAGTAAAATACGATAGATGACACAGATTATATAATGCTTAACTTAAAAAAATCAATATGATTCCATATTACTATAAAGGAGGAATATGAAGAAAGCTATTTTAATGAAATTCTTTGTATCTCAGTATGCAGTGTTCAGACGTGTGAAGAATAGAAGCCATAGAAGGTAATCAGCTGCTTATACCTAAGTGTAGACTCTCCATGAATATGAAGCCACATTTGCACACTAATGGAGGTGTGTTATGTTGGTGACTCGCACTATCGGATGTGTTGCAGTTGGTGACTTAGCTTTTTTGAATTGGGGAACAACTCTTGGTAAATTTCCAAATCAATTAAGTTTTATACTTTTCCAGGTTTACATAGTGGTTGCATTCTAAAATGAAAACAAAAACAACATTCAGAAAAAAATATAAAAGTGTGCAAAAAATACTTAGTGTTTATTTGCTTAAAACTACGTTCTGGGCTCAAATAATTATAAACAGGTTATTCATCTAGATGGATATCTGGTTGGACATTTGAAAGCTGCGTGGCGCATACTTTGCATTTCAGGGTGTCTAGTATCCCTGACCACTACCCACTAAATGCCAGCACAGCGCCCCCATCTGTGTGGAATCTACGTACGTACATGAGATCACAAATTTAAAAGATTGTGCCTCTGGGGTAGTACTACCTGCTTTGAGAACCATTGCTGTAGATAAATAAGGAGCTAGGCAAAAGTTATTACTCTGTCGCCTTCATTGGAGGTACAAATTTCTTCCCTCAATTAAATCTGCTGTCACTGACACTGGTTGCCTCCAGTCAATCTTTTATACCCTCCCTTTTCAGCCCTCGTGTTGTCTTCAAGGTGCATCTCCCCAGAAATATCCTGGACTTTGAGCCTAGCCTTTCTGAATTCTTATCTCAAGTGCTGGCATTGAGCAATTTAATAAAATCTGATAAATCAACTCCCAGCATACTACTACTGACATATAGGGACTTAAAGCTTTACTTCATATTTTTAAATTACAGCAGCACTAAGGCATCCTTGTAAAATTTCAGACCTCTACCATGTATCTGTGAAAGGAATGTTCAGTTATGTTGGCTTTCCAAAGACATTATGTAATTTTGCTAACAACCTGTTATAGACCAGAACTCTCAGGTTATTTAATATCATGGAGACTCAGATGTTTCTTCTATAAAATAGAAATGATAATTAGAACTGAAGTTGTATCTGTGATTATTAAACAAGATATCAACTGTATAAAATTGTTAGCATAAATCCAAGCCCACAGATAATGCTAGTGCTTATTGTTACCAGATTTTTTTGCCTTTCAACTTACTATAGATCTGTGGTTCTCAATTAGGGGTGATATGATGCGGGGGGGGGGAGGAGGATGCTACTGGCATTTAGTGGCTACATGCCAGGGATGCTACTTAACATCCCTAAGATGTATAGGACAGTCCCCTACAAAGAAGAACTCTCCAGCTCAAATGTCAATAGCAACAAAGGTGAGGGGACCCTGCTATAGGTATATAGCGTGTGGTCTTCAGTTTACTGTTAGTATTTGCTTTTCATCTGCTTTATTTTATTCTTGAAATGAAGAAACTCATGAAGTTAACTCAGATTCACTGAGTTAACTTATTCTCCAATGAAAACCAGCATGAATTGTCACATATGTATTCTAAGAAACTGATGAGAACAAGGTATATTATTTCACATATATAAATCTTTACCTTTTAATATTCAGTTGGTATCTTAAGGGCCAAATCACTTCCGTTTTCCCTTCTATATAGCTTTCCTATGTGAAGTATTTAGGAAGCTAATGTCTTGAAACATGTTTTAGAAGCTTTACAGACTCCAGAAAAGGATAAACTCAGCCACTTTCTCCTGCCACCTTGGGAAAAAAAAAAAACTATGGGTGGAAAGGTGTTGGAAGCATTTATATCTTGCTCTAAACATTAGACCAGGAGATGGTTCCAATATTGTTATTTTGCTTAACACATAAGTAACTAGCACTTGCATGCACATTCCCATTTTAATTAATCTCCTCTGCCCTCACATTTATATAAAGTAGCAAGATACCTGGTGGATGGTGTAAAACTTCAGTCAAATTGTAGTTTTCCCAGAATGTTCCTTGTACATATACACTTTTTTTTTTTTTTTTTTGCGGTACACGGGCCTCTCACTGTTGTGGCCTCTCCCATGCTCTGGATGCGCAGGCTCAGCGGCCATGGCTCATGGGCCCAACCGCTCCGTGGCACGTGGGATCTTCCCGGACCGGGGCACGAACCTGCGTCCCCTGCATCGGCAGGAGGACTCTCAACCACTGCGCCACCAGGGAAGCCCCGTGTACATATACACTTTGAGAAGAAATAGGTGAGACACACATAAATGATATCCAGAAAAACCTGATTGTGGCTCTGGAACCACTCATCTGTAGGAATATCTAACCTATGAAATGCAAGGTTAGCAATTGTTTGTGCATGGCAATTTGCTGGCGGTGCAAGTAAAAGCTCTCCAGGAAAGTTTTTATTTTGAGCTCCCAATTTCTCCAAGATGTCAGAAGATCCTTTCCTTTGCAGAAACTTTGAGAAACTCTTAGGAAAAAGAAGGCCTGAGTAGGAATGAAACCACAGATTGAATTAGCTCAGAAACGTGTCCACATTGGAAGGCATTGCAGGATGTCTGGATTGCACCAGGAAGAAGGAGAGTGAGAAAGGCTTTCTCATTTGGAGACAAAGTGGGATTAGCAAATCAGTACTGTGCCTTTCTCTATCCCTTGTGTTCCCCGGTTTGATTTTTTATGTGTAACTATATTAGTAATGCTTTTTTAAAGGATGTGTTTCAGTATGAGTATGTGTAAACTGTTCAGCCAAGTCTATTTCTTGATGTCATTTTCTGACCCTTGGAATCGTCAGAATTGAAATAAAAGGTAAGTGACTAAATTAGACACATTTAAAACCAAACACACTTTCATCCTGTTTGTTTAACTGAATCCCTGTTTCAACTCAGCGTGGTGTGTTTGAATAGTGAATTATTTTTCTGTTTTCTTTTGATCCCCCATGCATCCTTTTGGAAATGAGAATGTAGTAAAATTTATTTATATAATTTTAATAAATTGGATAAGATAGTGATAATAGTCATGTGTTTTCAGGTTTGTCTTCTTAAGTTCCTTTTAGCACAGTCCTAGGCACAAATCTGCTCATTAACAAATGCTGGACTGGTTAAGTGCATTTATTCCTTTGGGTGTCTTTGCTGCCTGGTTGTCAGTTTCTGCAGCAGGTTTTCATGGTGTACCCCAAGAACAGATCTAAAATTGGTGAATAAGCCATTTTGAATTCGTGGAAGTACCTATTTGATAAACTCACAGTGTTCTGGAAACTGTTCAGGGGGAAGTGTGTCTTTTTTGTTGTCCCTAATTGTAAATTGTCTACTAATTCTTGTAAAAAAGCTCCAAATCTTCTATAATTCAGTTTGGTGTCTTGACTATGAAACACAGACAAAAAGTAAGTGTGCTCAATTACCGACTGCCTGAAAGAGAGAGTTGTCTATCGTGTGGCTGCTCTGAGGTTCAAGAAAAGCTGTTAATTCTTATTATTCCATTAGAAGCCTGGGGGGCCATATATATTAGGTGCTCCCTCCATCATCAGAAGTCTTAATGCAAGTGAGCTCTAAACCAGTGAGACAGATAGTAGTAAGTCCAGAGCAACCAGTGAACCTCAAAGAAGCAAACACACTTTGGAAAATATTAACCTGCCTATCAGTATTTTGTAATTTTGATTCTCATTATTTTATTTCTTGACATCGCATTCAGTACAGTTGTACAGAGCACTTAGTATATCTTTTAAAACTTTTGACTGTAATTGTGTTCCTTGCACAATTTGGTTGAAGTGTATTTTCATGGTTTAATTTGTCGTCTGGCTATTTCACTTATAAAAGGCATCTAGGTCTTAGCAATAATTAGTGCATATAAGTATTTAAAAATAAAATCTAATTTAATTATGTGAAACTTTGGATCACTTTCAATTGCCATGGAAGATTTTATTAATTCTTTCAGAATAGATAGTAGACATACGATGCTTTTAAAAATTGTCAGTATTAAAGTGTTAAGAGGTATATGCATTAAAAAATTAAAGAAAACAAAAATCACCTCAGGAATCTTTTACAGTACACATAGAAACAAAGGCTTTTATTTTTTCACTGAAGGAAAATGTGGTATATGTACACCATATGCATTAGAAGCATGTTCTGGGAAGTGTGTTTTGAAATTAATAAATGGATAATTACATGAATTTTTAACTTATTTTGAAATAAGCGAATGTTTCATAAATGGCAAAGAGCTATGTTAGGAACCATGTTTTCTGTCTGAATAAATGAAACCAATACTTTGGAGATTGCACAGCCCTATTAGATTTGATACTCTGAGTGATAAAAAAAAAAACTGATGTGAAAAAAAGAATTTAGGAAGTACACTGTTAAGTAGATATTATACATGTAGATTTCATTAGAAATGAGGGGAAACCGTCATAGCTTTTATATCAGTGGCTCTATTTGAATGTGTACTTTGTCCTAAGCACTTGATGGAGGATTGTTCTATTGATCTGTGAGAGAATTTTATGATGTTGGATTTGTATTAATGGTTTTTAATCCTTCAAAGTACTAGGATCGTCTCTGCAATATAATCTAAGCAGTATAATAAAAAGTTTATTTTGCCTAGTGTCTGTGTAGCATGGATGGGTTTATTATCTTGTCTAGAATAGTATCTTAGTTCTCCATTCCTGTACATGGGCAAACAGTGGTTATGATGTTGAAATGAGTAATAACAGATTATTTTTCTTGTGTCAGTTTTTGTGGATTATCGGATATTTAGGTTAAGAAAATATCTCTAACTTATTTAGTAAAAATGATTTATAAATAATAGTTGCATAATTGAACTCAAGTAGTTGACAAGTGTCTTTGATTCATCTCTTCATTTACTCTTTCACCAAATATGTATTGAATGCCTAGTTTATGTCCGGGACTGTGCTAGATGCTAAAAATAGGATATCTTGTTTATTCTCTCTAGATTTAAGTTGCTTTGGGTAAGTTATATGTTTAATTCCAGAAGTTAGCTCCAACATCTAGTATCCAAATTAACATTGGACAAAAATATTTTTGTTTGTAGAAGAAATTTTTGTTTGTAAAGGAAAGAGGCAGGGAAATTAAAGACCCACCATAACTCAGATGATCACTGGCCAGTGAGGATTTGCCATAAGAACAAAATTGCCTTTTTTCGATTAAATAGTATGTAAAAAAGCCATCAGAAGAAATCTTGTAAGTAGGAAACCATATATAGGAAACTGATGGACTACGCAGCTCTTTTTTCAACTTTCTTTCCCTGCTGACCAATTGAAGCAGCTTTAAGTAAAAGCAAGAGTTATTTGGATTTTAATGGATTTTAGTGCTTTAAGCCCAAAGTGCTTTTTTTCTATCACTTGACATTGTCTCCAGCGGATACGTTTGTTGTTATTTTTCAAAGTTCACATCAGAGCTATTTGACATTTGAAATTTATCCTCTGTCTCCCTTTTAAAAATATATTGAGGTTATTATGATTTTCATACTGGTTAAATAATCTTACAAATTTGGTTAGTTCCCACATGATTGCTTGTAAGTGAAAATCTCAATATAATGACACACGATGGAATGTAAGTAAATAGCTAAATGTGTACTTTTAAGTGTGAGAGTTGTGGGGCAGTTTCCCTACACCCAGGGTGAAAGGAGTATAATAGTCCAAAATAATCTGTATGACAGCTTTTCCCAGTGTGTGCTCTGGGGAACAATGTTAATCGGCTTTACCCCCAAACAAAGAACTTCTACACAAGTAAATTTGAGAAATACCGTGTTGGACAAAGGTGTACCGTTTATTTATTGCAGGACATCTCGGCATCTTCAGTTTGTGATTATGCACTGTGAATCTCTGAAAGCGGGACAGAAGTGTTCCAAACATATTTGTCAAGAACTCCTTGACAAATATCTCTTTAGTACTGATGTTCATGGTGTAATATTATGTTTATAATGTCATTTGTAGTGTTTCCAAATGTATTGGTGAAGGATTTATAAAACATCTCTCATGACTAATGTACCTTGGGGCTGACTTCAGGGAGTGTTAGCCTTAGGATGGCAGTTCCACAGGCTCCCAAGCCTTCCTAACCTTTCTCAAATTCTAGAATTGCTAGAGCAGCTCTGAGTGAGTTGTATGCAGTTGGCATCTTCTGAAGTTATCCCAGAGTAGATGTGACTTCCAGGGGTCTTTAAACATAGAGCTGAAAAGAGCAATTAATAATAATAATAACAATCACAACAATGATAATATTTGCAAGTAAGCACGTGGCAGTTTTTCAAAATGCTTTCAAATCTTGAGTCACTTGATTGTTGCAGCAAATTTGTGGTAAATTCAGTTTGTCCTGGTTTTTCTAACTTATGTCTGAGGAGGTTCAGAAACTTGTCAAGTTTTCACATCAGGTTTATACTCCATTGCCCTTACCTATTGTATAAATAATGATTCTCTAATATAATACTCTACATTGTACTACCTGAGAATTAGTGTCTAGGTCAGGGATCAGCAGGCTATGGTTCAAAGTTAGGCAAACTATTACCTGTTGTCATATAGACCATTGGGCTAAATCTGGCCCAATGCCTGTATTTATTTTTTTAATAAAGTTTTTTTTGAGCACAGCCGTACACATTTGTTTATGTATTGTTTGTGACTGCTTTGACACTACAATGACAGAGTTGATTAATTGCAACAAAGATCATATGGCCTGCAAATCGTAAAATATTCACTATTTGACCCTTTATGGAAAAGGTGGAAAGCTCTTTATGTAGATCGTGGCCTGAACTAGAGGCTATATGTAGATGTTGGAATGCTGTTTATATTGCTCTGTGCTTATAAATGTGTAATGGTTAACAGAAAACATGGAGGTAATTCCAAAAAAAAGAAACATATTTGTACTGTTAGTATAAATGACACTCATTTGTTAATTTACACACATCCCTATGCATTAATGATGGGTTTTAGCACACCACAGTGCTAGCTGAGCTTGCATCCTTCAAGCACAGGGTTATTTAATGATTGCTGCAAGAGGCTTTAATCAAGTCCTTCTTATAGAAAACAAACAAATGATTAGCCTTTACATTACAGGCATAAACAGGAATTTGACTCATGAATTTCCTGATTATACTGCACCAGTTTGGAAATCAGTTGGCATTCAGATTCTTGCTGTTACTCTGTATACAATTTCCTTTTGCAAGATAGAAGTATAGGATGAAAAAAATAAAGTTGGGTTTAATTTAAATGTTTTCCCTATTTGCTCATACAAAATGATTTAATGGAAATAGAGAAATGATTGGCTGTCTCTTATATACCAGCTACATGCTTCACATTTTATATGACTCTTACTAATTTATTCTAAGATAGCACTATGAGGTAGGTTTCATTATTTCTGTTTTAAGTCTGAGGAAATTAAGGCTCAGAATGTGAAATGATCTGCCCAATGTCACATTAGAAAGTAGTTTGTGATGGAATCCTAATTAGGATTGGAATTCCTAGTCTCTCAGCCGAGGTGTGGGTTTCTTCCACCCTGACTTGTTGCCTTAGCCACAAGGCCAAGACCCGTTTTCCATGATCTCTGTAACCAGTACCTAAAATGGATCAGTTCTTCCCATTTTTTCCCCCCAAGATGTGCTTTAGCCTGTGCATAAACAATTGACAAGTTAAATGCACATTCCTGGTTTTATGGCACTGGATTATCCTGCTTACTGTTTTACCCTTGTGAAAAATCAGTTGTGAAATAGGTCTACAAGTTTCTTTTTAATTATATCTAAACAAAAACATCCAAGCTCTGCATATTTTGAATGCTGAAGTCAATTTTGATTTTATCAGAGGTAGAAGGTGGTTCTTAATTTCTTTTCTCTGATCTCTTCCATCATTTGTCAGAAATCAAATGCCAGGGTCTTCCATAAATAAAACTTACTTCTTAAGTAATTGTCCTTAGGATTTCCTTGAAAGAATTAGAAAGAACACCTACAAGAAATTATTTCCATTTCTTTACTGTTTTCTAACATGTTCTTAGTATCTCTGCAACACATATTATTTTCTGAGAGTTATTTCACATCGCATTTTTCTTTACCTTTTTGTAGGAGACTGATCTGGGCTAGATCATGAGTCTTCTTTTATTTTCCCGGTGCTGCACAGAAGTCCCTCACAGACAGGAATTTGTATTGGGATGATTGCTTCTCATTCAGATCTTTACAAGACCTATGGAATATTTCCAAGGACATGATTATTGATGGAAAGAGTTACATGGAGGAGGTTAGCATTGGTTAGGGTCATAATCCAGTGCTAGGTTTTATAGAACATTTTTATTATTACAGAAGGTTCTATTGGATAGCACTGGTCTAGAAAGAAGCCTAGAAATGTTCTTATACAGCATGTCTGGTTGCTTATGGATTAGTAGCTTATATATTAGTATTATGTTTTAATAGCTTAACCCCTCTGGGCCTCGCTAATTCATCTGTAAAATGAAAGTAAGATTATATGTGAACTCCACCTTTATTTGATGCAGACAAATTTTGAATGTTTTACTTGCAAATTTTGATATGTGTGGTTTCAGGTGCCCTTTTTGGGGGTGGGGCATTAGTTGATTGATTATTTTTGATCATTTTTCTCAAACGTTTCCATACAGGAATTTATCAGCAGGAAAAATTAGAATTCCAGATTCTTATTTAAAATTCACATGAAAAGAAAACACAGATTTTACCCAACTTTGGATTATTACCCTTAGTTAAGAAGTATGTAGCTTTGGTCTGTTTTGTTAGTTGCTTTTCGAGCAGCTTTGCTTGTTATTGATGCCATTCCTTTTGGAGTTGTATTCAAAGTTGTTACCCAGAGGCCGTTTAACTAAGGTTTTATCATGTGTTATAAAAGTGGACCTTTGCTTTGATTTTTTAATGTTACACAAGGTAGTATTCATTTGTTTTAAAATTCTAAAACTCTAAATTTCTAAATACCATTGCACTTTAAGTTCATTGTTTTTAAAAAGATAAATTCAGACAAAATTTCAGGAGCCATAAATAGGATTAACTGACAAGTAGGAAATAATTTCATAGTGTGTTGTATTTAAAGCTAGGCCTTGTATAGTAATGCCTTTATAGAAGTCACTTAAAATTTTTAAATGACTACTATATGATTCTATACAGTGGATGATTCAGTTATTTCTGCTATATGAGTTAACCACAGTATGAAAAAGTATTCTAATCAGCATACATCCCATTGGAACCAGAAAATGTTTATCACATTTACCAGATTAGTATCCCTAAAGGTAGTGTTTAGAAGTTACTAAAGAAAACTTTAAATTATATATTTCTCATATACATAATTGGTGTAGTTGCTTTGAATTGTTTTAATTGGATGGAGCATTTTAGTTTAGTAACTACACATCAGGTACTATAGTGACCAATTTAAGTGAAACCTGAGACTGTTTGGAACAAAATTCAGCGAATGCCATTTTAAATACCTTTCTGATATTTAACGTTTTTCAGTGCAAAATTGGTAGAAAAACTAAAATTTGTTTGAGATCATCTTAAAATGTCATTAATCTAATCATATTAATGATTCACATTCCATCTGATACAAATATGTGAGCTTGACACATTTCATTAAATTAATAAATCAAAAAACTTACCTTAATTATGAAAAATAAATTTAATCCTTATAATTTCATTAAAATCATTTAATTTACTAACATATTTGGTTTTATTGATATCTTACTATATATATCAATATATCTTGAAACATTAGATTACATTTAGGAAATAATGCTCATTTTTCACAGATGATTTTTTAAAAAGAGGCTTCATAATAAAAAACCATTATTTTACTGGGGTTAACTGCATTCCAATTTTTTTTAACTTATAATAATTTGCTTCCTACAGATATGCCAATAAGCCTTTAGGGTAAAGGTGATTAATTGGAAATTTTCTAAATCTCCATAATGTAGAGGAAAGAACACAGAATCTGGGGTCAGAAGATCTAATTTCTACCATTTAGTCATTTGTTCTTCATTTAGTCCCTTGTATTTATTGTTTACTATGTGCCAGGCACTGTGCTAAGAAGAGTGGTGAAGAAAACGTTTATATTTGCAGTACATTAGAATTTAATAGTTACTTTATTCTTCAGTGGTCTTGGCCACATCATTATGATAGTTAATAAGATTACACAAATGGTTTTGTGAATCTAAGTAGCAGTTATTGTATTCTGCTGCATCTCCATCATCTCCTTCATCGTGATGATGATATCATCGTCAGATCTACTTAAGAAAGGACAATCCATGGAGGATTTGTTTGGAAATGCCCAATTAATGAATCTTGAACTGCCTCAAAATGATATTATAATAGAAACTAATACCAAAGGCCTGTGATTTACTTTGCCCAAATGCTTCCAGTTGTTAAAGTTCCTTAAATATGATGTGAGAATTAAAAAGTTGGCTTTTTGTGGCAAATAAATCCTGCCTATGAAAATGAAGTTAGTCATCCTCATCCCACATTGCTAGTTTCATAGAAGCCAAGATAGGAAATTAATTACTCAATAAAATATTTCTTAAGCAACTCCTTTGTGTACACACCATCTTAGATGCTGATCATCCTGAACAAAAGATGAGGAATAGAAAAGGCACTGCTCTTAAGCATCCTATAGTTTGTATAAGGAAGCATTAATTATAATAATGCCGTGGCTAACACCAGTAAACAGGTATTATCTATACATAAAATGCTTTATACTCTGTCATTATTGAATAAGTGGTTTTACATTTTTTCACTGCTATGAGCCACAGCCTCTCTATGGAACAAGTCAAACATTAGCAAATGAGAAAATTAAAGAAATGTTAAAAAAAATGTATCTAGATTCCTAAAACTGATTTGTAGTGACAGAACCTAGAAGGATCCTAACTCCAAGCTCATCCTCCTTTCCAATTCCTTCTTCAGGAAGAATGAGATGAAACATTAAAGTATTGTATATTGTCAGGAAATGCCTAGATTCTCCAAGGATTTCTAGTTTCTTAAAGATTCAGTGTTATTTGTTCACCCTGACACTTTGTTCAAATAATTTTTCCTCTCTGTGACTGCTTTCATACATATTTACATGCCTTAAGGTGTTTGATTTAATTATTCTATGTTAATAGACCCATTTAAAATTATCAAGTATATTCTCGCAAACTGCATCCAGCATAGTTTCTATTCAACTCTAAGAGAAGCATATTAGCTAATAAAAAAATCAGTATTTCAAATTAGTGACTTTTCTAGTCTTTTTCCATTATGTTTTGTGAGCATTACTTGCAGCATGGCCCATTTTGAACATAATTTACTTCTGACAGCTATAAGGTACACGTTTCCTAAGCTACTAGGTACTGCCCTGAACTACATTTGCCAGTAGATATTAGCCATTCCATGTATTATACGTATTGCACAACTAGTTTTTTTCTCAGTTGTAATAATATCAGAAATCTATTAAGTTTTTGGTGTCATATTTACTATTTTTTTGTACAGGTGAGTTTTCCGTAGTAATACAAGTTCTAAAATAGTATTGTCATAGTTGAGGCTGCTGTCACAAAGTACCATAGAGTGGGTGGCTTATAAAAAACAGAAATTTTATTTCTTACTGTTCTGGAGGCTGGAAGTCCGATATCAGGGTGCCAGCGTGATCAGGTTCTGGTGAGAGTCTGCTTTCAGGTTGAAGACTGCTGACTTTTTGGTGAATTTTCACATGGTGGAGAGTAGAGAGGGGAAGCAAGCTCTCTCATGACTTTTACAAGGGCACTAATTCCATTCATGAAGGCTTCACTCCTATAACCTTATATAATCCTAATTATCTCCCAAAGGCCCCTCCTCCTAATATCATCATACTGAGAAGTAGGGTTTCAACATGAATCTTGGGGGTACACAAACATTCAGTCCATAAAAAGTACTGAGTCAGGATGCTATTCTGGTTTAGAAACATATTTTCTTCTTTGAAATAAGATAAATAAATATCTGGTTATGTTGGATTATCCCTTTCAAGCCATTCTAATGGCAGAGGCTGGACTTAGATGTCAGATGAACTCAGGACCCTTTGGAAATCATCTATCCTTTTCAATACTTTATTTATTTACCAGACAACAGCTCATTGGGATATCTAGATTAAATGTTATTAAGATGTTGAGGCTATAAATATATTTCTGTTTCCATTCTTACATTGACTCATTTTCTTTACCATGTAAAAGTGGAGATTGAATGTCACTAACCAATCATAAATAAGAGTACTTTTCTATAATAAAATGAACGATGTTTAATTTTATGATCAGGCCTATATTCTTTAAATACTAAAAATAGAGTTGGAAGATCCACTCAATTTTTATTCTTCACCTTTTTCATTCTTTATATGAAACTCTTTAACCTGTTGTTTCATCTCTTAGATGTTTTTGCCACCTCCTTTTTTTTTTTACTATGTCACAATTAATGCTTCCATGTTCAGGGTTATTTTTCCATTCTTCCTACTCATAGTTTTTATTTGCCTGCTCAGTGGCGCATTTGTTATCATGTCATAGCCCCTTGATAGGATCTTGGACTTTTATAGAATTAACTAGAGGTCTGAGCTGCTTCTTTTATCCTTTTATATTCCTTGTCTCTGCCGTATTTCAGTGTTACAGAAATGTTGATCCTTTTATTTGCCCATTCGGTTTATTTTCCTATAGTATAGTACTCAATCGGAAGCCTATTTTATAGGAAGAGAAGTCTTTGACATATAATGTAAGAGAATTCACTGTATGAGACTGTGTGATGGAGGATGCTTTTTACTAATTTGAAAACCCCTGTTGTTATTAAACTATTATGTAAAAAACATTGTCATAGATTTACAGGGAAAATCTGTGACAATAATATTAATGACCTAATGGGGAATATTGAGAAAAGTATTGATGTTTAGGATGGAGTTTATGAATTGAAGTGGTCATAATAGCATTGTATTGCTACACATTTGGAAGCAATATATTATGAATTATAACTTGATGAGATTATTTTGAAAATTAAGTCTTTATCTTGGAAGTCATTTGGGTCAAAAAAAAAAAAAAAAAGTCTGTGTTCCAGCAATCAGAAAGCAGTTTGTACAAGCGTCAAGAAATAATGTTATATCATATTCATATTATTCCATTTTAAAAAATAAAATGAACTGTTGTGAATGATGGAATTAACATTTAAATATGCTCTACAAGAGTCCAAACATTTTTTTTCTTTATCTTTCAGAGTGCTTTCTTAAGCAGCAAATGTCCATTTCAGGACAAGATAAGATGGGGAATTATAAGGCTACCTTAAAAGCTTGTATTTGTAGTGATTCGATTTTATGGATCAGTAAATCAACAGATAAAGGGTAGATTATTCAAGCTTATGGTCCCCTCTTCAACATGGACTTGCATTCATATGGGTCTACTTAAGTACTAGACATTAGCCCAAACATGTCTATATATGAAATTTTCAGTGATATAGAATTGGTTGTACCTATGAACAAACTATTTTATTCTTAGCCTGTAACATAAAACTGTATTTTTTTAAGGAAAATAGGAGACTGGACAAGGTATTTAGTTTTTCTTTCTTCTTGTCTATTGATTCAAATTTTAAAAGATTAGAACTTGCTGCTTAGTTCCGAGGAGATTTACTATACAGCATGTATGTAAAAGGAATAAAAGTAATATTTTTATCAGATTTGCATTTTATAAGTAAAACGAAAAGGCAGATACACTATATGCGGCAAATTAGTATTATATTGCCTTACCCTCCAAAATATTTGACTTGGAATGAAGGTGTTCTTTTGTCTCAGATATTATAAAAGGGAAGAAAAATTTTATGTGCCGTGAATGAAATGAACACTTTCCTTTAAATTTTAAAGGCAGCAAGAAATTATGGAATAATTCTCCCTTTTATTTCTAGTGGTTAGAATGCCCATGGGTAAACACACCTGTTCTTTGCTATTATAATAGGGCAAAGGTTTTATAAACATGTTTTTAAATTTTTTTATGGGAGATCATTCATTCTAATAGTACAGGGAAGAAGAGTGTTGGGACCTTTTTTTTTCTTCAATAAAGGAAATAGTATTATATTTTTTGACTTTATAGAGTTAACACGTAAATGCAATTAAGAAAGAAATATTTTCCCTAAATATTTCTGCCTTCTTGTAACAGCATCAAAGAAATAATGAGTACAGCCTTCATACTTCTTTATTGTATTACTTTAAAAAATGTGACAATAATAAATATATTTTGATAATAGTTCCAGGAACATCACACCACCTTACTAGACACTTCAGCATTACCCTATGTTGTCCAAATTTTTCATGTTTATTTTCTTTTTAAAACAATTTTTTTTGGGAATTGACATATATACACTATTATGTATAAAATAGATAACTAATAAGAACCTGCTGTATAAAAAATAAATAAAATTCAAAAGAAAAACAATTTTTTTTTTTTTGAAATCTACACAAACTTGCACAAGGAGCCTTAAAACATACTTTCTGTATACTCTTGGTATCTTCTATTTTTTATTTGGGTATCTTGGGCAAGTCACCCAACTATAGTGAGACAATATAAAGATTATATAAGATAATGTTTATGAAAGTACATTTAAAGTGGTAAGGCCTACCCAAGAGTTAGTATATTATTTTTTATTCTTATTTCTCTTGAGCATTTAGAAGAAGTTACTTGAGATCTTCATAACATTTTATAAAACATTTAATAAAAATTGCATTTGCTCTATTTTCTGCTTTCCACTGATTGATTCTAAGGAATGCATTAATGTTTTGGCTTAACCTGATATTCCTACATTATATTTAGTAAGCAGAGAATAGCACAGTTTGTAGAGAAACCACCAACTTACAAATATTAGATCTAACCATATTAAATTGTTGATATTTAACCAATTATGATCTGTAAACAATAATTTTATATGTTTCAACCCCAGGTACTATTGGACTAATAAGTGTTTTCAGTCTTTGGAGAAGCAGAAGAATTCTTTTCAACAGTCTTCCTCCTATTCAAATGTCCTATGTGTGAAAAGATTACTAGATATTTGGTTCATTGTAGGTAGCATTTTAGTCAACTCTGAGAGATTCCTGGAAAATTTTAACATACTATCTGATTCATTTAGGGAAAAAAAAACCAGTTAATTCCCCTTAAAATTATTTTCAGTGATTTCTATAAAACTTTAAAATTAAATTAGCCATAAATTATAAAATATGCAAATATCTTGAGTTTTAAACACTAAAGAAAATGAAAAAGTCTTGAAGAGCTGAAATATCCTTTTAATATTTATTTCATTTTTCTTCCAGACTATTTGTTAAATGTGCAAACGTCCTAATGGATTAAAGATAACATGAATTATTTATTTTGAAATAAAATTTTATTTTTCCTTAAATATAATAATGTATTTATAAATGACAGGTCAGTTTTATATCATACGAACTATTTTCTGTTCAATTTATACAAATCTAATTTGTTAAACTCTAAATTTAGGACTTTTTCTTACAGTATGGTTTAGTCATATTTTTGTGCAATATCCCCTTAATTTAATGACAAAATATGTTTGTTTTTATTTCTCAGAGAAATTAAATAGATTTGTCTGAGAAGCTAAGTATAAATGAGTAAAATCAGAAGGATTTGAAAGTTTATTTGAAACATCTCTGTAATAAAATGATTTGTGAAAAAACTGTACACATCAAGCATATGTTAGACAGTTCTCTCAAATGAAGGGCCATTGGTGTCCTTCAGCAGAATTCACCTACTGTCTATTTAATGTTGGAGAACCTAGGACACATTGTGGAGTATTCTCTGCTGGTACCACACAAGCCAGAGGATGTTTCCTGTTTATTTGCTTGAAAGAAAAGTCCCACCTGAGTACTGGCACACCCACTAGAAGGGGTGATATGTTGGGTAGGTAGGTAGGGGTGTATTTAAATTTATTTTCTCAACTCCAAACCAAGAGCTTTCCTCCTAAAATGTGGTGACTTTGGACTCTTAATAAGGAAGCACTACTCACCAAAACCAGCTTTCTTTGGAGAGTTTGTGTAGCAATGATTCAGCTTGGGTGGGAAGGTACATGGTAACACCCTGTTCACTGTTATCTGTAAGTTCTGTACTAGGAAATGTCCATTTCTCAGTAAGCAATAAAACAATAAAAATGAGCACACACGGTGTAGACTATGCCCTGTTTATGGTCACTGTTAAATGCAGTGGTCTTTCCCTAAGTCCAGCTATTGATATGAATATATAAATGTTAACTCTCAAAGTTTAGATGTAGGGAAGAATTGAAGCTATAAAAGCAAAATAAAATCCTTGTAATAGTCCCTCATGAAAAGAAAATGTGAAATTGTATGCAATATAGTTTATGCGTGCTATTTAATATATACTTTAATATGTTGACTAATAACTGTTAAATTCTATTAGGACAATTGAACAGCTTAAAATACCAGAAGAATCTGCCATATAATTAGACTTCCTTCTTTCCTCCTTATTTCCCTTTCTTCCTCCATTAACAAGATGGAACATTTTGAATCGAATACCACAAGTTCTTTGTAACAAAATTGGTAGGTACTTTGTGAAGCAGAAATGTAGGGAGTCTCCAGCTTATGAAAGTATAATCTCAAAAGTTATTTGAATAAATAGGTTGAAACACATATCACATTTCCCATGGAAACAACACTGTAAGGCAAAGTAAACTGACACCACTTCACAAAGGACTCATTAATTCCATGATATACTTGACACATTGTATTGTACCAAAAGTATAGTCAGACATTGCCCAAATGTTCCTAGGGAGAATGGTTTTATAGTTCTAAGTGTGATGCCAGGAACATCTCTGCTGCTTCAAGTTGGTTAGAGATACCCTTATCACTCCTGAACAGTGAAAAGAGAGAAAAAATTTAGCTTCTCTAGTTGGCTTCCCTCATGCCCTAGGATCCAGTTTCCAGCAGGCTGAGTGGGAGTGTCATTTAGGTGAATTTGAAATAAGTTGCCGAGCCCACCTGTTAAAAGCATTTTTGCAACTAGCCGGATTCCTGCCCAGGCTGTTTCTTTCCTTCCTTAAGCCTCCATAATGGACCTTTCTGCTTCATTTTCTGTTTGCACCTCCTGTTGGTTCTGGCTGGCTTTTGTCTTCCTCCAGCAGACTGCTACCCAGATCCAAAGAACCAATGATTTTCTCCATTTCTCAGTCCTTGAAGCATTCCCAGATTATTGAGGTTTTCTAAAGGCTTTCACTGTTAACACCAAAAGAAAAATAAAACAAAACTCCATCCTGTGCCACCATGGGAACCAGACCCTGCTATACTGGCATTTGGTCCTCCAAATAAGGGGTGAAATCTTCAAAAGTAATGTGAGGGGCTAGAAAGACGAGGATAGACACTAGCAAGCTCGAGGTATGTTAAGAAAGGAAATAAAATTGTATTCTGAATTCCTCCTTCTGCTGGCTAGCACCCGCCACCAGTTTTTCTATGTAGCCCACTGTGGAGGGCATAGATCTGTGTGGGAAGCTGCCTGAGATAGTGGCAGTTTTGATGGAGGAGCGAGGGAGTGAAAGAAAATGAAGGGAGCCGGTCACAGGCAACTAGCAGAGAAGGAAGAAAGCTGAAACGGAGAAAGAAAGCCCAAGTGAGGGCAGGAGACTTCTTCTGGCCAGTTTTTAATGTAGAATGTAGCGTGTAAGTTGACTACTGCATGTGCATTTAGATGAAGTCTTTCATATTGCTAAGCTTAAACACTGATTATACAAAAAGGAGTTAATTGTGACATTTTATTCCAAACTTTAATTTATTCACTTGTCATGATTAAATTTCTGATTTTCTTTACATCGAAACAAGAACAATTTTTCCTTATTCATTTCTCTTTTCCAAGTAGTATGTCATTAAGATTATGTGCAAAGAACACTGTCATAATAAAGTTACCGTCCTTGCATTCTTATAAGCTGGGGGCCAAAGGAAAAACATTTGTGAAGATGCTCTTTTGAAGTAATTTTAAAACGTACAATTTAATAGTCTGCAGCTTCCCTCAGTGTCAGCACACAAATAACATGACTGATATTCTAGTGTTTGATTTCTGTCTCTGTGAGGGAAGTATGTCTTATCTGAAAGAAAAATAAGATTTAAGTTATCTTTTTCATGGTTTTATATTTATTATTTTCACAATCAAAAGAAAAAGAGTGTGATCTTTATAGGTGGCATGGTGATCATAGTAAAGTTGATTACTAAGAGGCTCACTTCATGTACACAGCAGGATTAGGTCAGCAGAATTAAGAAGCCAGGGTTTTCTGCAAACCAAGAGCTTTTCCCTAACTTGACAATGTATGCAGGTAAGGCTGGATGGACTGCTTTCTACCTTGCACTAAGGCAAAATATACTGCTTTACCTTTACACTGGGGCATACCAATTTCAGCACCTCTCTCTGTTGCTGCTCAAAACCAAAATAGTATTTGATCGCAAAGAGAAAACAAAAGTTGGTGTGATGAGAAAAACTATTCTTTTTAAACTTGATATTCTTTGTTTAGTCCAAAAACCAAGTAGAAAGGAAAGAAAAAAAGAAAAATACATAGAGAATGATTGTAAATGCTAGAGCTTCTGCCATTTATAGCTACTTCCAAATTCTGAAATAACATAGAGGTCATCTCTAGGTTAACAGGTTTTAAGTCAACTAAAGCCAACAAATGCTTACCAAAGGGGTAGAATAGAATGAAACAAAAAAAGAGAAGTTTTTTTTATCCTATGATTGAATCTGAAAATATATAGAAACTCAAGGAAAGTCTGTTCTAAGCCAGTTTTCTTCTTCTTCTTTTTTTTTAAATTTTTAAAATAGGAGTTAATATATTACCCTTTCTTTCACTCTAGTGCTTCTTTAAAAAAATCTAAGTCTTCGGAGAAGACTATTTTTCTGAACATGGTCAAGTCAGGATTTGATTACACTTTGGGCATGACTTGGATTTGCATAAAAGGAGTTCCTTTAGTTAAGCTGGTTCTCTGTATGAATAACTCAGAGAAATGCTGGATGACTGGGCGGGATCAGTGGTATTGCCTGTGGCTCCGTGCCTTAGTTAAGAGTGAAAAGAACTCATTTTCAAGGAACCAAGTCAATGACCTTGATTTTATTAGTGCACCTTCCTTTCCTAATATCCTACTAAGCACATTTATAAAATTTGTGTCAAGACTTGTCCTGTTTTATTTTGTTGACTTGTTTTTCATTTTCTTTTCCCTATTAGATTTTCATGCAGCACTTTCCCAAAACCCCTTTCTGGGACTGTACTGCTCATGACCATATTTGCCAAAGGACTGTCCTCTAAATTCCCTGATTTTGTTGTTTTGCATATTTAATAAACTTATTGAAAAATGAGCATCTTAGGTGGGAAATAGAATTTCAAAGGATGTCATTGTAAAAACCAAAGTATGTAACATTAAAATCTATATCTTTGTATGATTTCCAATATAAAACAATAAAATGAAACTTTACTATTTGTGTCCATGTCATGTCCAAGTTGCCATTGAAAAGTAACAAATTCTAATTCCTTATTTGGTAGATTGGAAGCCTAAATCAAACAGGAAATGAATATCACATACCAAATATTTCAGTCATTTTTTATTTCTTTTAAAATGAGCTCTAGCAAACCAAGTATTTTGTATAGATGTTGTTGTCCACATTTATTCACTAACAATTTTCTGTTATGTAAGATCATATCAATAGGTGTACCTGTGTTGATATTTCAGTTTCCACTTAATATATTTTAAACAAAATTGATGATTTTTTAATTCATTAGTAACTTTAACCATTAAAAAAGCTATTTGTTGAACCTTATGAAATGGTGCATTTACAGTTGTTTTTCTTTCAAGTTACTACATTTGCTGTTGTTTTGTTTTTTATAAACACTTTTCATCAAATGGGCAGTTTAAAAAATACAGCTAAAAAAATACAGCTAATTAAATGAAATACAAGAATGAGACAGGAAATGTCAACATGGATATACTTTACTGTTGAAAACATTTTGATAAGTATTGAAACCTTGCTCTCTCCCTAGTGCCTTAAAACAGTTTTTCCTTCCATTTCTTACCTGATGCCAAGCCCGGTGTCTCAAATAGTACTTGAATTGCCTAATATATACTAATAATATTTTAAATTCCATACCCTTACATTGATTATGTGTAGGAAAGCCATACCCTTACATTAATTATGTGTAGGAAAGACATACAAAATCTGATTGTATATATGTGTGTGTTTGTATATATATATATATATATATATATATATGGGAATATACTTAAATAAATATATAAAAAATATGTAAATATTGTGTAGATATATGGAAATATAAGGGAAAGTTCACCCAATATTATCATTATCTTAACTACATACATATTCTCACCCTAAACAGAAGCACAAAGTGAATAAATCATGATATACTTTGCCTAAAGGACAGCTGCCAAATGGACTGCTCTTGTACTCATTACTCTTTCTCCTTAACATTTTTGAAAGTTAGCATTTAAAAAATTATAATAAACCATCGTCATCTGTGATAAAATATGAACACACTATAAACAAACTAAATAAATGATAGATTTTAGGTGCATAAATTTACGTTGTGTTTTTTTTAAGGAAAGAAATTGAAGTATTAGAAATATTTAAAGGCCATTATAGTAAGTCGATTACATAGTTGGTAGAACAGGAATACCTTTAAGTGAAATGTCATGGCTATTTGCAATGAACTTTCTTTCGTCCAAGTAAGTCCAAGTCAGAATTTAGAAATAGAATCTTTTAGAATTGTTATTTTAAGAAAAGCTGTAAAAATAATTGCCTAGGGCAACCATGCCAGCAACATGTAAGAGTTATGTTTGCTTTACACAGGGCAGTGAAAGACTTTTGAACACTCCTTGCTCAGTACACAGCAGTATTACTATAATTCCGTCTCATATTCTTTAAATGCTGCCAATGGGAGGGAACCTGCTTTCCCGTGATTGTGTTTTCCCCTTTGAATGGGAACGATGGAGCACTTGCATGATGTGTTTGGTGCCTTGCATGAAAAAGACATGCAAAGGCAAGGTCCAGTCTGCATGCTGCTTAATGAATGTTTTTCCTTTTCTCTCCCTCCTTGTCATGTGCTTTCAGAAGACAACAATGTGGAAGGTGGGTGCTTTGTACTTTATTTTCCAACGCTCATTTGCCTTTTATTTCTTAGTATTAATAGAGTACATCTCGAATATAGAAGGTAAGTTGAACTTCTTTCTGAGTATTTGCTGATTTCTGGATTGTGTATCATTTTTCATATAGAACACACACACTCTCAACTCCATCAGCCCCAAGTATATGAAACTCCTTCAACCTTAACTCCAGCCTTTGATGGACTTCAGCATACCATATGAACCTTAGAATACTTATTTCAGTGTTCTGCATGGAAAAATGACACAATCCTGCTGCTTTTATTTTAAATGAGAAAGTATTTCTTTGCAGTTTCTGAACACAGTGCATGATTCTTTCTCCATTTTTTTTCTTGGTCAAAATGATTTCTTTGGGAAATGTTGAGCATTACATCATCTCTAGCCCATTGGTCTAGTTTCAGATGATTTGATTTATAAAAAAGAACACAAAATAAAGGACTGACTATAATTAAGACGTATAAGTTTAGATTAAAAATAAGCCATTGGCCAGTGGAAGTGAAAGCATACAGCACTCCAGCGTGATTACTGGTAAGTATATTTGTAATATTCTGTGTCTGTTAAATAAAATTATGGTATTTGTTTAAGGTTTTCTAAAGTTATCTCTATCAAGGAATTTTGAGAAAGTTACACATTTTTCCTGTAGAATCCAACAAACTAAAACATATTTCAACATTCTTTTAAAACATTTTTTAAGATTTTTATCAAAATGTAGTTGATTTTCCATGTTTTGTTAGTTTCATATTTTAACATTCTTACGTTTAAAGAACTTAGTCCATGTGCTGCCAAAGAAATATGTAAAGGATAAAAATACAAAAAGAACTACGAAGAACAAAGAATTGTGAAAGGGAAGTTGATATCCTATCAACTTACATAATCACAGCATTAACAGTTCTTGCATAAACAACTTACTAGTATCTATATCAGAAGAAAGTGTTTAGCATATTTTATTTTGTTACAATGTTTTGAAATATAGCCATTTATAATGTTCATTTCTGCACAATGATGGATTCCCTAGAAAAAGAGTCCCCATCTAATGTTACAGATAAATAACCATTAAAGTTACTAAGATTTGATGTCTCAAAGAGCAATACATGATAATACAAAGTTGATCAGTAACAGGTTTCAGCATATTATTTGTGATTCTTTCATGAATTCTTTCAATTGCTTAGTTGCTAAACATTTCTGTTTCATTATTTAAGTAAAATAGATTAAAACTTTAAAAGAAATCATCAGTGACTATTTTTCCAAGTGTTGCATCTGTATATGGCTTTTTTTTTCTATACTATAATTTAAATAACATGTGAGTGTGTACTTGGAAAAGATATTACCCTGCAGATCTGACTGACATCTTTCAAAATCAGTCTCATTTATAATTGTGCATGTTATTTGAGATCAAAAGGTTTATTTTAAGTATCTTTTTGACTTCTTTTGCATTTCCTTAACCATCCTGTAAAATGTTCCATGTTTCTGCTCTTTTCTCTTTAAATCCAGTTGCATTCCAAGGAGCTTTAAAATTACCTTAATAAGCATGAATGCCCCTGTCCTTACACACACTCATCCCATGAAAAATTTTGACAAGATTTTCAGAGTATAGGCTCATAAACTATTGTAATAAAGTTTATTCAGTCATAATTTTTAACATTCCTATTTATAACTCCACTTTGGCAGTATAGTCTAGCTCCTTTAGAGGTAGAAAGTATAGCATGAACAATGTTAATGCTTTTGAGATTTAAAAATTTCCATTCTCACTAAGGTGGTATTAAAAACCATTGAGGAATCTAAAAATTATATCTTGTACAGAGATATTTCCCTGATTTATCAATAGTTTACAAAAAAGTTATAAACTTTTATTAGGAAATATGTATAGTAATATTTAAAGTGAAATTAAATGAAAAATTATATAACCTGGACAGATAAGCCACTATTCTTAAGCATAGAAGATATCATGAGTCACCAACAGGTCATAAACCTTTTAAACTGATTGTATGATTTTTTGGGGGGGGCGGTTAAAATCACTTAGAAAATACAAAAGAAGCTAGATTTCAGGAACTTTAAAATACTATGTTAAATAATGTTTATATTGTGATTATATGATGATTTCAATTGTATCTGCCCCACAGGAATGTTTAAATACCCCTTTTAAGGAAATGATACAGATTATTTCAATACTGATGCAAGTAATACACAATGTTATGTAGCTCAAAGTCTCAAATATATTTGAACTAACAGTGGGAAATGAAATACACATTTTATTAAATTTGTATGTATGCTATATTTCTTTGACATTATCCCATATTCTTGAAATATACAGGGATTGAAGAGTAACTTAATTTCTGAATTTAGAATAAAGAACTAGGAATTAATGCTAAAAAGTAAGTCGTATCTTCTTGGACAGTGAAATTTTTTTTAAAAGAACATTGCTAGTATTCTTTAGAAAAGGGGTGATCTTAATCTGAAATTGTCAAGCAAGAGTTAAAAAATAATTTAAATAAAGGGAATTCAATATTGCTTCAGAAAACTTCCTTGATGAAATTATATCTTAAATATACTCATGTTAACTCATAGTTTAGCATTTAAGTAATGCTTAAGTAAAATGCTGAATAATTTTTTTCTCCATGGGAAATTACTTAACCCTATTTAAAGGTGATCCATTGTTTCTTAAAAACATTATTCTATAGTAAATTCAAACTTTACACCTGCATGTCTGATGATCTTTTTTGTATTTGAACAAGCTTATTCGATTGCTACATGTGTCAGACAAGGAGACATTTCTGCATTATCATTTCAGTGTGACTAAGGATGTGGCTTTTTTTTTTTTCATTTAATTATGAAACTTCTCATTTTTTGATGAGGGGAAAAAGATCAGACCCAGCCCATGTTTCAGGTATTCTTTTGGGTTTTTTAAAATATAATTTCATCACCAAAGAATGGCAGTCCCTGTGGGGGCAGTGTTCAAAACAGTCTCATCAAAGGGCACGAAGGGCAAGTGCAATATTTAAGGGATTGGTTGGATTTTAAGTCATGCTCTTATGCTCTTGAATATTCCAACTGATACATAGAAGAAATACACGGTGCAGCATATGCAAGTGTTTAAATTGCAGTTCTATAACTCTTTGCCCCAAAGCATTCCAACCAGGAGTTGAAAGAATGCTTTTTGATTTGCCTCTGTGATACAGACATGTCTCATAGGAAACAAGATGTCTGTCACTGAACATTTTTGTCACTGTGACAACCCTGCCTTCCCATGCTCCCTTGTTTATTGCTGACTGTGCTCTTGTTTCCCTTCAAGGTCTGGCGCACCTGATGATGGGCGACCAAGGTATGGGCTCTGTTCCTTTTCCACTCTGCTTTCAGTGTTTTCTTGTTCTGTAGCTGCTTTCAAACCATCACTGCAAAGGATGGGCAAATGCTTGCAAATTATCTGGCTGCAAATTAAATACATAATTTTTGTTCACATTTTTTCATGTGTTTTTCTCCCCTTTGTTGGTTTGATATTGGTTTGCTCCTTTGATTTTATTTTCCTTTATTCTTTGCACTATAATATCTGCAACTAAATAAGACATAAGAACTTGTAATTGAAAGTTTTCATACATTTATCAGCATATGCAGTTAAGGGTAGTTATAATAAAGAAAAACCGAGAACCATCATAAATTAACATGAAAAAAGATATTTGGTTTAATGTACTGCCACCAGAAAGAGTCCATTTTTCACCCATGCATGTCAGTTTGGGAACATGCAGACATCTTTGGCTTCTGGCTTCTCGAATGCTGAGTATAGTGTTCTACAAAATCAATACTTTTTCTACCTATAAGCATTGTGTATCTCCTTTTGTGTAGTCTTTTAAAGTGAGCATGGGCTTTCTAATTTCTTTGCATGTATTGCCTTAAAAAAGGCAGATTTCTCAACATGTACTGATTGTATCTCCATTTGTTTTCAAATCCTATTTATACCTTCTTGTATATTTAATTTTCAAAGAGTAGTGCATATACATATATTCACAATTCTTATTGTTGTTTCTC
Organism: Neophocaena asiaeorientalis asiaeorientalis; assembly: GCF_003031525.2. NCBI lineage: Eukaryota > Metazoa > Chordata > Mammalia > Artiodactyla > Phocoenidae > Neophocaena > Neophocaena asiaeorientalis. Next base: position 13,644,626 of record NW_020174013.1, on the reverse strand, counting down.
TCCTCTTTATTCTTTTTGTATGGAAATCCTTTCTTCATGGGACCATTTCATCAAATCCATAGGTAAAAGTAAAGGTATTACATTATTTTATTTCTTCTTAATATCATCTATATGAATAACAGTGCGTCTATATGAATAACATTATTTTATTTCTTATTAATATCATCTATATGAATATCAGTGTGAATAACATTTGCAAAATACATTTTTCAAATGTATTTAGACCTTTTGGCATTAACAATGGGCACTGGGAGGTAGGTATGTGTGGTAATGAATATTTTATGAATTTAAGATAAGAAAAATCCATCAAAATGTTTCCCTTTGTTTTTTTCTTGCTCTTTAGGGTGACTTTTTTTTCGTGTCAGCTGCTAGTATAATTAGCATATTTAGAAATTAGTGACAGGTTTCAGTGTCAGTTTTTGCAGTATCATTTGATGGTAGTTAAATGAGTGTAGCCACCAGAAATATATCATCCTCAAACACTTAACTCTGGAGCGCACCTGCCCCAGCCATTCTGCCTAGGGATGTAAGTCTAAGCATGTGCAGCATTGAAATGGTGCTGCTCTGGGCTCATCAGCTTGTGGTCTGCTAGATGTCATATATACACGTTGACTCCATGATAACCTGCAAAGGCAGCGTCCTGAAAGAGACAAAGGAGCAAGACGAGCCTGCTCTCTCTTTCGTGCATACTAACTTTGTTTTAAGAACATTATCAACTCAGGTTTACACTTCTGCATCACTTGGTAAGTCAGGCATGTGTACTCTTTGACAGTATTGGTGCCAAATTTAAAAGCATGTTTAGTTTGCCATTTAGGACCATCCACGTTGTGTTTAGTGTTTTCATTAAAAGAAAGTAGATGATGTGCAACTGTGGTAAATACGTGTCATAGCCTTTAAAGTAACCATTTTTAACTATGTATTGGTGAATGTGCCCTTGGTCTCTAGTTTTGTTTTATTTTGTTTGTTTGGTTTTTGTTGTTGTTGTTATTTTAAAGACAGGCATGCGTTTCCTTGAATTCTCTGAATCTTTCTTTTGCTCTGAATCTTAATCTGGTGAATTGAGACCAAAGCTCACAGTTCTGCACCTTTACATTAGTGTCATCTAGCAGGGAAACTTTTCTGTTTGAAAAAGCACCGAACATGAGCAGAGCAATAAGTAAGAAATGATATCAAAGTTTTAAATGTGTAACATAGAGCTTTAGAAACAAATGTTTGGATACTTTGAGCCAATAAAAAGAGAACATATGCTATTGCAGTTTGTGTTTTGGTCAACCATTTGCAATAATATAATTTAATCATATTTTAAGCCTTTAACAACTATGCAATGACAGTATGTTATCAATTCTTTTAGAGATTTTGTGTACCATTTGGGATACTTTCTAGACTTTTTTTTTTTTTTTTGAGGCCAAATTACCATTACTTTCCTTTCTTAAGTGGGCATTTTCCACCATGTTCCTTAGTGTAGGACTCAGGATGGCATAGAGGGAATCTGTATTTATATTTTATTTTACTGGCTGAGTGAAGTAAATGTCTATGTGTTTGTATATGTGCATGTTTGTATTTGTATGAATGCATGTGTATACACAAACTTTCTAAATATACGCACACATATATACCCATTATGTTGTGAAAAAAGTAACTCATAAAATAATATGCTAATTATATAACCACTTAAGTCTACATATGGAATAATTCATGTTTAAACTTAGCTGATATTCATTTCAGTGTAATTAATGTTAAGTGTCACTTAACTTTACTCAGTTTTACTATGTCAGTCTTAAATGTTTTCTGTTGGCATGTGTGTCAAACATATATTTACCAGTTTTCATCAAATTTTATTCCTCAATCAGCACAAAAGTACACAGGACAAGAATTTGGTATTTCCTTTACATTCTTCTGTTAATAGGACCAGGATGCTTCTTGGTGTTAAATGGGGAAAGAAGACTTTAAGATGGACTTGGGTATTTTGCAAATCAAAGTGATCACCTTTACATGCTGGTTAATTATGTGTATAGAAATGAGAAACATGATTTATAAGTCTTCATTAATTGCAAATTAGTTCAACAAATCTGCATTCTAGAGCAAAAAATACAATCTTGACTATGATGTGGCATCCATATTCAATGAGTGTCAATAAAATAGGGAATGAAAACATGTGAGTAAGTTAGTTTAAATGACAGAAATGGAAGTGCTAGGAGAGTGGTTAAAAAGTATGATCGGTGATAGGCAGTCAGAAAAGATAAAGATAACATGAATCAGGATCTCCCTTAGGAAGATATCCTTGCCTTGTGCCACCTGTTGGAGGAGTCAAAAATGTATAGAAACTTGACAGTGTGGATTCTTGTATCAGGTTAAATCCTAGTTGTGCATAAAATATGTGTTAAACCTACCTACTCTAAAATAACTGATATGCATTGTAAATTCATGCTTCTCAAGTCTTCCCATCAAATTATAATCCTGGAGCATTTTTCTTGATACCACTTTTCTCTTTAGTGAATTCAGGTGCTCTGCAATGATCATCTGTGGATTAAAGTCTTCCTTTGTTGAATCCAGAAGCAAAACTAGGTTCAAGAACATTATTGCTATCATTTTGATTTATCCTGTATGGATTCTTAAGTATTTTCTGAATTTTTAAATGTCCAATGATAGACAAATGTATTTCATTTTAAAAGTACATTTACAAAAAAAGAACATTTATTCTGATAACCTTCTTCATCCTCCTCCCCAGGCTTCTCTCTAGAGGTAAGCACCGGTATCACTTTATGATGTATCCTTACAGAGTTGGTGTGGATCCTTCCATACTCCATAATTAACTGTTCAGGGTTTGAAACCTGCAGAATTCCTTACCATATAACATGACAAAAACAGATAAGTCTGCTGGAGACATGTTAAGGCTCATTGCTATGTGCTGGCAGAATCATAATGAATGAAATGGAAACTTTCTCACTCTGTAGACCATCATGCCTCATATTTTCATTTGGTCATCCTGTTTCAAATTTTAGAGTTGATTATTTGGATTTGTTTTCATGTTTTCTAAACAAGGATATGTCACCTTTAATTGGTCACAGGTAGGAATAAACTTTGCTTTCTTTGGAATAGCTGAAGAGAGATAGTATTCAGGGCCAACCTTCTGTTGGCTGTGGCTAGGTAGATTCAAGTGGTCTTTGTGACATTGTGTTTACTTTCTTTTTAGGTTTGAAATTTGTCATGGGTGTTGTTAGGACTATTGATAATACTAACTTTATTCTCCACTCTATTTAGAATTTAGATTTATCTATTTGCCTGGGGAATTTAGGTTTTTGTTTTTTTCTATGTATGTTTAACTGGTCACTTCATTCCAACAATTATTTACTTATATTTTACTCTAATGTTTGAAAGAAATGAATGACCATTTAAATAAGAAAACGTTAAAGAAAGTTACATCAAATAACTGCAAATCCAGCCATCGTGGCTGGTTAATAGCTTGGGAGCACAGGTTAATAATTGTCAGTTAAATGTTGATTGAAAGCCTGTATTTTCCATCATAATAATCATTATAATTGTATATATTTATGTGAGTGATTTATATGTTAAATGTCAACTTTTTCCTAGTAGAATGTAAGCTCCATGTGACTTTCTTTTTTTGACCATTGTATTTCCAGAATATTTTTCTTACTGTATCTTGAATTTGCAATTCTCATGACTTAAGTATGTGTGTGTTGGGAGCATATTGGAAAAGGTAGATGTAGAGGAGGACATGGAGGGTTTGTAGTGGACATAGTAGAGGGTGGAAAAGGAAACTTATTCAAATATCTAAAAAAATTATAGCAACAGATTATATTGAATCCTCTCTGTCTCTATCTCTGAACTTCTTTTGTTTCCTATCATTCATATCCTTGTCCAAAGCTGCAGTATTTCTTTCTAGTAAGACATCATTCCAGTAGCACTTTAATATGTCTTAGCCTATGCACAGCAATGGTCCTGTAAGGAAATAAAGTCAGTGTATTTTTGTGTTGGAGGGTTTTCAGAAATTTTAATGTGATTCACTGTCACAGTGGCAAATAATCAAATTTTATTTTCTAACTTGATAACAAGTACGGGAGTTTTCCTGAAATTCATATAAGATGATAAGCTAACTAATGTGGTTTCATGAGTTTTTTTTTTTTTTTTTAAACTGTATCAACTGTGATGTATCATAAGAACTGTGTTTAAATTGGGTTAGGATTGTAAGCTTTCAATAAAGCCAAAATTTGTCTTATCTTCTGATATGAGCATACTTGCTATTCCTTGCATTTATGAATCGTACAACATATTTGCAAAATAAGTGTCCATTTGACTCTTTCAAATGTTTATTGTTTGATTATCCAGGTTTCTCATGTTACTAGAAGGCCAAGTTATTACAACTGTCAAGCATGTAATTACACATTTTAAAAGTGCCTAAACTTTATTGTATTAGTGAAAATGAAGATCTTAGAATAATTACAAAGAAAATACAGATTTTTCTCGTAACCAATTGTGTTAATACCTAGGTATAATTGATTCCACTCAACTAATTGATAAGCACTATCAAAGATGTATTTTAAAAATTTATCTGTAATGTCAAACCACAATTAATATTCTATTTACTCTTGAAGTAGATTTGATATTATTAATACTTAGAGAAGAATAACACATTTAGTATTCTTATACATTTTCTTCTGTTTCCATGATTTTTGTTACCATCTTTCATCTCTCATGTTGCTGTGTAGCTGATTTGTCTGTGAAGTGCAGTTTGCAGTCACCAATGTCATGACGTGTATTTGTTTTATAACTCTGAAATACATTTTGCTGTGGTTTCTGTTGTAGAACTAGTTTAATTTTGAAAATAGTCACATTTCTCTTCTTTTGTATGGCTTCTTAAATCATATCTCCTCATTTAGCTTGAAAATATTAACTATTCTGCATTGTTCAGAAGCATTCGTGAATGTTGACAGAATCTTACTGTATTGGAATGCCTATGTGTGGTGTATTTGCAACCAAGACATAATTTATTTTGGTTTATCTATTACGATTTCTACTGTTGCAGTACTGGAAGCCCCTCATTCACAGCTACCGAACATGGAAAGACCAGAATTTCACTTCATGAAATGAGATATTAAATGTCTGCTTCATCAGTACGATATACTCAGAAGGCTATGCGACTATTTAGAATTCGGTATTTATTTTGCAGTTCTTCTTTAGCCTACATGTCTGTCATTTCTGAGTACAATCAAGAAAAGCTACCTGAAGAGTAAATATTTCTGTATTATCTCTTGCTTCAATTTAATCAATTTTGTCATTATATTTATTACTAAGAAAAGTCCCAGCTCCTTTTTATCTCTGCACTATTGGCTCTGTGATGAGAAGTTTCCCATTTACATTCTGTAAACAATTATGACATTGAGTAACTGGTAAACTAAATAAGGATTTTGTTAGGCTTGTAGTGGATGAATTAATCCTCAGAGAAGAGCATAGAAAGGACTCTTCACAGTCTTAACAGTTTAAAGAATGATGTAGTAAAAATATAAATTTAGATGCTTTACTAAAATAGATCATAAATAGCAAAACATTTATATCATATTGGATAGTAAAATGAGAATTCCTTTTCCAAAATCATGATTTTATCTTACCCATTTTGAAATGTATTTTTGTTAATCTGCATTAAAAAAAATCAAAACATTTAGGCTGGTAAGAAGGTATTTCTTAAATTGTGTTGGCCAGTGGTTTTAAAGAACACTATAATTACCCAGAATGCTTAGCTTGTATATACTAACGAGATTTGAATCTTTAACTAGAATCATAGAATTTTGGAGCAGGGAAGAACTTTATACATAATCTTTAAAAAATTGCTGACACTCTTTTATTTGTAAGATATAAGAGGAGATATTGCTTATTATGATAGGCAAAACACTGGAGATTTTGAACTAAAATAACTGATATAGAGTAACCAACCATTCCTAAGGAGACCTTAAAGACTTGCTCCACTTACACACTAATACTCATGAAACAGGGTTTTATCTTCTTATTCTTAAAAATAAAGTTAGAAGTAATGTGAAGGAAGCCAATCATAGAGTATTATATAAGATGCTGTTGTTTCTCATTTTGAAGGTTTCATTTTAGGGGTAAAACTCTACCTTATAACAGGGGAACAGTATAGGGTGGTAGGTGAGCGTCATGAAGTCATAAGACCTGGGTTCAAATCCTATAATTGCTCTTTACTGACCTTGGGCAAATAATTTAGCCTCACATATCTAGATAATAGGATCTGTATTATTAGCCAGTAAAAACACTTCATTCTCAAGTATATTGTTACATGACAAATCACAAAAGTAAAAGATGGTTTTTATCAATGGTGATGATAAAATAAGACACCCTGTGAACTTTTAGATTAAATAAATTTGAAAACTAATGGTCTGTAATCTGCCCAGGGTTTTAAAAAGGTATTAATGTCTTAACATCTTCTGCCCATCCTATGAATACCCGATAACTTATGATTCTGTGATTGTTTTAAGTTATAACTAACTGGACATCAGTATTCTGATGGCCCATACTACAAAGAATATTGTAAATACAATAAAGCATGAAAGGTTGAGTCTACTCAATCAAATGTATTTAGATATTTCTGTAACTCTTTACATTTTCACATTTCTCTTGCATACAGTGATGAAGCTGAAATGGACTTGCCTCCCCTTTGAACAAACCTAGGAGTTCAGTGGCAAAATGCTGCTCTTTAGATGCAAGTTAATGGGCTGAAGGGGGCAGGGAGTTAAATATTTTCTCGTGGACTGGAAGTACCATCTAGAGGAAACATTTTTATGAATTAATGTTTTGCCTCATTAATGAGTAATAGAGTGATATATGAGTTAAGTTTATACTAACCACTTAGTCACCTGAAGACCAAATTTTCAAAGAAAAGCTAATTAGGGTCTTCTCTTCTTCGACAGGTATCTTTGTGGGAAAAAGAAACATAATTACCTTAAGATAGTTAAATAATTGGCTATGCCCTCACATCCTTCAAGATTTTGCTCAAATGACACCTGAGTCTCAAGAGACTTATTTTGACCATCCTATTTAATACTATGATTTGACCCTTTCCTGAACTCTCTTACCCCAATCTAGTTTCTTTTCCATAACAATTATTATCTTTTAACATGCTTTAAAATGTTTTCATTTATTTTGTTTACTGTTTATTGTCTGTCTTTCTTCCACCAGAATATAAAAGGGCAGAGATCTCTGCCCTGCCTTATATATCTCAAGGGCCCCAGAACAGGGGCTGGCACAAGTAGGTCCTCAATAATATTATACTTGTTTAATGACTGACTGATTGGTTAAATAAGTTTATAAAATTTCTTTTTAGATTTTGCTTTGGATGCTCTTTTTTCTTTCTCATATAATACACTGATTTTCAAATTTCTTTTACTTCAAGGTAAATATTCTAATAAAGGAAAAATAAATAAGATCAATAAAACCAGAATTTTTCTCCTTAAACTGGGTGTGAGGAGGACTCCGACACGACCCTTTTGATCTTCCTTGTTCCCTGCCCAATGTAGGTGATCTCACAGAATTTGGAAGGGATTTGAAAACCTCTCCATTGACCACTGATGGTCAAGCCTTTTCTTTATAATCCCTCTAACAATCAGTCTTAAAGGAATATTTCTTTAAGAAAGGGATAATAATTCATCTTTGTATATATCTCTGTGTATAGGTAACAGGAAGAGGTTCCTGGGAGTTTGGCTTCTAATGGCTTCTAACTAGCAGGATTCACTGTGACTTTCAGGAGGTACCTTTTGGCAATTTGTGACAGAGGAAAAGTTTCAAAGAATGAAGTGGGTCCCCTTGTACTTTATATTCATGTAGCTTATCTAGTGCTTCTCATATTGAAAGAAATAGGTTCATTCTTCTCAGATCCTCAAATAGCTATATACGCCCGAAGGGCCTTTGACTTTTTCCCAGCCTGGGGATAAATGATCGTTTGTTCAACTAGATGATTTATCAAGTAGTCTGGATTTGCAGCCAGCTGTCCTAAACTGTGGAACCTGAGTTGAAGAATTACAGTGGTCGGAAATCTCTGAATTAAAAAGCAAGAACAAGACTGCAGTGCTTAAGGCCATATTTTCCTTAAATTGAACATCTTATTATTTGTCCTTTTGGTAGAAATAGAGATGGAGAGGGAGAGAGAGAGAGGCGGAAGAGAGAGAGAGAGAGAGAAAATTCTCTCTAGAAAGAATGAGAGTGTTTTCATTCAATCTTAGTCATTATTACTTAAATCACCAATGTGATCCTTCTTTTGTGGGACTGTTGAAGCCATAGCTTTCCAGAATGGATGTTTCCAAGATTTTGGACATTAAGAAATATAAACACGTGGATAATAATAGTTACCACTTTATAGAACACATCTTTACACATTCAAGTTATATCTACTTATATAAAATATGTATTCCACTAAGTGCAGCTTTCTCTTTTCTGCTTGTCTTGTCTGCCTGTGAATTGCCATGTGCCTGTGACCACATGATAGCTCATTCAGAATTGTAGCAGCTGAAGTAATCTCCAGTAATTATTAGTGTTTCCTTTCAACCAAGTAAAAAAAGTACAGGGATGTTACCAGAGGTATGAAGTAAGGATAGTATTTTCTTTCACCTTAAAGATTTTTTTGTTACATGGCCCAGATACAGACCAGAAAATTAGACTACTGAGACAATGGGTAATTCAGGAAATTAAAATGACTCATGTGTTATATGAAGTTTCTAAACAATATTTTATTTTTTTGGCCTGAATTACCTGGTCAACTGACCCAGTTTTCCATTTCTGGACTTGGCATTATGAAGTCAGTAGACACTTGGAGAAAATTAAATTACTCCATTCAGGGAAACAATCAAATTTAGATTGGACTAAAGTACTGCCAGAGGGATGGAAATCCCTAAATTGGCCAACTGTGATTTCAATTCACAGGGAAATCCTCATTCACAAGCTAACCATAAGTTTTTTGCAGATTGCTGGTGGCAAAATATGCCAGAAATCTTCTGCTAAACTTAGTGAACAGATATTTTTAATGCTATGCTGACTTAAAAGAATTACATGATGCCTTGTTGTAACTGTCTTTCCAGCGATTGTTTGTTTAAATGAAAGAATGCATTATCTGACTGGCAGTCCATAGGGCGTACAATTTGAATTGCTTCCCTGGCAGTGTGGTTGGATTTGCACTGACCCAGCTGTACTTGCTATGACCAGTGGCATTCTTTGGGAGAGGACTGCATGAAATTAGGAGTCATTCAGTGCGATGGAAAGAGAGAAGGTGATTGGTCCAAAGAAAGCCAAATCTTGGACTAATGGATGTGAGAACAATTTGGTTGAGCATTTGCCCTCTCATTATTTGTAAGGAGTAATGTCATGACCTGTTAGGTTAAATCGCTGTTTCTTTTTTCTTTAACTACTTCAAATCTGTCATTCCCTAATTAGAAGAATGTCCTATATAAAGAAGGATGACCGTTGTAGCAAGGCTGGTGAAGTAGCTGACTTCCCTGTTAGGACATCTGAACAGTCTCTGAAGCACCATTACAAACCTTGACCTCATTACCATTGTTCTGACTCAGGGGTTCTTAGGTTGGCTGCCCAGCCCTCCTCCATCTTCCTCCCCCCACCAGTCACCTGGGGCATATTTTAAAAATACATACATTTTCAAGGAACCTAACAGATAATTTTTTTCAATAGGTCTATGGTGGATTGTAATCCTGTACCTTAAAAAGCCCCCTCAACTCCCCAGGCAGCTTCTAAAGCACAGCCATTTTGTGCAGAGTGTTACCAACTCAGCTAATTGGCTTTTGTCCTTTAAGAATTGATGATTTGATCTTCATGGTGATGAAGGGTGTTTGTTTGTTTGTTTTCCTTGCAGGGCCACTGTACAGTTTGTCAGTTCCATTCATATTGCTTCTGTGTTGAAAGATTTTCCTTACTAATGGAAGTAATTATTATCTTGCTTTAAGAGAAGTTAAGCCTTGGTCCATTATGAAAGGACTGGGAAAGGAGATACGGTTATTCAGTGAAGCCTGTCCTTTATCCTTGAAACTAAACAATTGGTTTTCACACAAATAAAGATGTCACTGGGCTCTTTGCAACCTTGTGGTACATGTCATTAAAACTTTCATTGTGTAGAGTTCAGATTCGTGCTTTAAAAAAAAGAAAAAAAAAACCCTCAAATTGAATAGGTGGCAACATTTAAACCTTTGATGGGATGCCCACCCATGGATACTTTGTAACATATTTTAGGTCATTGTCCATAATGGCCCTTGATAGAGATACCCAGACAACGGGAAAGCTGAACAAGTGCTGAGTTCACATAAAAAAATATGCCACAAATGTATTTCTATACAATGGAAAAATTGATTATAATGATATTTTTTCTTTTTACTGAGGATTGTGGCAAAAGAGGCATTAAATAAAGCAGGAATATGTCATTTCTACAAAGGTCAAACTTTAGGGCGTGGAAATTTGGTCTCTGGAGTCTATTAAAAAAAAGAGGTAATATTTTTATGAGACATTTCAGAAATGACAGACCCAGACGTAGAAATTACAGGGAGATAAACTATTGGATTTTTAAAATATCTATAGAAAGAAGTGATTAAGGAATGGTGTGAGTACAAGCAAAAGCCGGGAGAGGAGTGCTGAAGGTGAGAAAGCCTTCTGGGGGATGGGGACAAAGGGAGATGACCGTGTGTGACAGTAAGACATTACTTCCCTAGGCAGAAAAGGTGTGGAAGAGTAGTGACAGCAGCCTGAGAGGGCAGCTTCAGGAGCTAGGAAAGCTCTATACATCCATGGTTACATACATATTCCATGTGATTTGAGGAGACACCAAAAATTATTTCCTTGGCAAAGATAAATCTCTCAGTAGCTCTGTCTTGTTAAAAAGTAAAAAAAAAAAAAAAAATTAACATACAGTATTTGAAAGTGCTACATAGTTTTAACTAATTTATCTGTTCAGTGGCATGAACTTATATATACTACCAAATGTAAAATAGATAGCTAGTGGGAAGCAGCTGCATAGCACAGGAAGATCAGCTTGGTGCTTTGTGACCATCTAGAGGGATGGGATAGGGAGGGTGGGAGGGAGACACAAGAGGGAGGAGATATGAGGATATATGTATATGTATAGCTGATTCACTTTGTTATAAAGCAGAAACTAACACACCATTGTAGAGGAATTATAGTCCAATAAAGATGTTAAAAAAATTACATTAAAAAAAAAAAGAGATCTGATGAAATGGGACACTAGACCACTAGACAAGTACTTTTTAATGTGAATGAACAATATCAGATGGGATTGTCCAGCTCTTGAGTGAACCTTAGTGAGACCTAGGTATATTGGCATGGCTGGTACCTGGAAACAAGGAAGAAGCAGAATCCACTCAAGGAAAGAACCTTATTTTTTGTCCAAGGACTAGCTACACGAGCAGCATACATTCAGTCATTGAATACGTTATCCCTCCTATCCCAAACTTGGCAAAGTGGATTTATTCTGTCTTTAGGACCATTGTTACACCTAATATTTATCTCTGTTATGAAATTCTGTTGAATTGCATTCATTAATTTGTCAATCATTACTATTAGAATGTGAGATCCTTGAAGGCAGAGGTTTTGTTATTTTCATTTTTGTATTGAGGATAGAGTTTGGTAACACGGAAGATACTCAGTAAACCTTGTTGCAAAGCAGATAGCCAAAAATATTGGAGGTCGGAGTTGAGTAGACCTACATTTAGACCCTAGAGTTACTATCTATTAGCTGTGTAGCTTGGGAAAGTTTTTTGATGTCTCAACCTCATTTTCCTCATCTGTAAAAGGAAAATAATAAAATTCACCTCTTTTAGTTCTGAGAATTACATGTATAATTATCAGTAAAGTGTATAATATATTTCTAGAGCATAGTGAGCGCTCAATAGTGGACATGCAGTAGAGTATTGGGTGTGTATTGCAGATGGATGATTCAAATAAAATTAATTTTCAAAGAAAACAAAAGGTAACTTTTAAAATCAAAAACGACATGAAGATTTTTCTTTAAAAAGGTCAGAAACATCCTTTGTATATGTATTTTAAAGTACAAGTTTAAATACGATTCACAGATGTTGAGAAAAGGGAAGAGAGGAGAGCAGAAGAAATTGGAAAATATTTTTTTGTGGTACATCCCTGCCATTTTGTTTTATAGTGATTTGTATTACTGTTCATTCAAAAAAAAAAAAAAATCATGTCTGAAGTGAGCCTGAGAATGCTGAGCAGGATTAATTGTCATCTTTTTTACCTCTGAATAACAAAGGCAAAATGTTTTCCTTTAATTTATTTTTAAAATTTACTTGATTAGGGTATTAAGATTCTGTTTAAAATGAGCTAGTTTTAGCATAAATCAGATAAGTCTTTTGTTCTAGACGGCTCAGTAAGAAAAAGCTCAGCTTGCTTTTAACTTGTTTTGCTTAATTGCTTTTCTTCATTAAAAGAGATTATACAATGAAAAAAATATCATAATTTCTTCCTGTCCTCAAATTCCCTTCCTGGGTGTGTTTTGGAGAGTTAGAAATTATGTGAAAGTTATGAGAGAGTGATTATTACGAGAGAGTAAATGAAGTTTAGTGGGAGCAGGGGATATTATTTAGGTGACTTGGTAGGTCTGTTGACACTTTGGATCTAGAGATAACATTTAAGTTAATAATAATTTACTAGGAGTCAGGAAGTATGTGGTAATGTGTCTTAAACCAAGATAATTGTGAAATTCACTAAAATGAGAATCAGTAATTGCTTCAGAATGGAAAAGGGCTTAACAAATAATAGAATCATAAATTTGACTAGAAATTCGGAAGTCTCCTAGTCCAAATGTCTATTCAGCAAACCCTTCTGCTATTTCTGTGATGGGCGATGATCCAAACTCTGTTTACTTGTTCAAAAGGAGGGTGTGCTTGCTACCTCACAAAGTAACAGTCTTTTTAAGGAGAGTTTTAATTATTAGGGCTTTTCCTTTATTTGAATCAAAATCTGCCTACTGAAGTTATTGCCAGTTAGCCATCTGCATGTTGTCGTTGTCGCTTCCTAAGATATTTACTGAGTTTCTCCAGTGCGCTGTGCTCTGTGTTTTCAGTTGATCTGGACTTAAATGCATTCTAATTCCTCATCCACACTAAAAAAAATAATTTCTATAAATATATCCCTCACCCTCATAACCAAATCCCAATTTTTCTTTTCTAAATTTTATATCTTCAGTTTCTAAAACCATTCTTCACAGTGTTGAAATCCTTCCCAAATCCTTCCTGTCTCTCTCCTCCTTCTGGTCTGGATACACTCTAATTGTAGGAAGATTTCTTAAAGTCAATTCCAAAATTAATCATAGTTCCTCACATGTCTGAGCAGGGTAGAGTAAAATGGAAGCATTCTTTGGGTCTGGAAAGAATGATACCTACAATCAGATACGTGGGTGTGTGTGTGTTGTTATTTTTGGTCACTTATCATTTTGTTGCCTCATACTGAACATTCAGTCAGTTGAAACCTCTAAGTTTTTTCACATGCTCATAGGTCAGCTTTCCCATTCTCTACTGAACAGTTAATATTGTGAGCCTACTTCAAAGCATGAAATATAATTGTATTCAATTCCACCTTTAATCCTTAAAAATAAATATCGTTAAAAATAAATATTATTAAAGCCTTAAAAATAAATCCTTAAAAATAAATATCCACTCAGTGTCCTATGCAAGATGCTAGAAATACAAAAATAAATAAGGCATGGTATGAAGGAAGGTATCTGTCCTGGAGAGATTTATAGCTCAGTGATAGGTAAAAAAATTTTACATGTAAGTTTCATCAGTAATTAAAAGCTTTATGATGGAAATTATTTACAAGGACCAATATTCCTCATTAGTTGGATGTCATAGAATGACTGGCTCTTCACTAGATTGACATGGTTAGGCAGTGTATGTTTTCTGTGATGCCATAACGAGTTCCATAAATATAACATCTTAACACAGATTTATTATCTTCTACTTCTATGCATAAGAAGTCCAACATGGGTTTCACTGGGCTAAACCCAATGTGTCAGCAAGGCTGTGTTCCTTTCTAAAGAGTCTATGAGACAGTCACTTCCTTCCTTTTTATAAAATTTTGAAGCTGGAAAAAAGCTACAGTTGTGACCCCCTTCCTCCATCTTCAAAGCCAGCAACCTTGCATGTCTCTGACCATTCTTTTGTGGTCACATTTCCCTCGGACTCTCTTCTGTTTCTCTTTTCCACTTACAAGGAGTTGATGATTACACTGGGCCCACCTAGGTAATCCAAGGTATTCTTCCTATTCCAAGGTCATCTGATTAGCAAACTTCATTATATCTGCAACCTTAGCTGCCTTTGCCAGGTAACCTAACGTATTCACAAATTCTGGGGGTTAGGATGTGGACATCTTCAGGGTGTAGAGACATTAAAGCAAAAGAAAAGTGTAAGTTGAGTCATGGAGGTATGGTAGAGAAGTACTGATTCTAAAAATTGGAAACAATTGAACATGAATGCAAAAGGGAACCTGAAAGATACAACTGGAGAAACAGATAAGGGTCAAGGTGAGGAAAAGCCTCAAGGAACAAAATAAAATTGGCTTTTTAGAAAGATTCCTCTGGCAAGAGAACAGATTTGAGGAATGCAAAGAAAAAGATAAGTGGCAAAGCAGCTATGATTTAGTCAAGAAAGACATTGAGGCCTTATGGTTTTGTCTTAGCATGAGAGATGGAGAAGAGTGAATAGATTTGCTACATCCTAAGGACTTGGGTTCAGCAGGACTTGACTGATGAGATGTACGAGTCAGAGTGAGACTGAAGTCATGACTGACTCTCAGGCTTCCATCCTAAGTCTCTAGGTGGATGGTGGTGTCATTCATCAGTACAGCATGGATTAATGAAGAGAAAGTGGGGGTGGAGAAGAAATGGAAGGAAAAATACCCTGGTTTCCACTTCAGTTCATGAATACAGCCAGTCAGCTATTTTGAATATTCACCTGTAACTCTGTCCTTGTGCCATCTACAAATATGATTTACATCCACTTGGTGATGTTTTTAAAAAATGGATACAATTGTAAAAGAGAAGAGAGTCATCAGAATGCTGCAAGGAACCACACTTCAATAGCCACTGTTAGGTCAGTCTGAATTCACTGTATAGTAACATTCAGCCAGCTTTGACTCTGTAGTATTAGCCAGATCATATTTCTCCACATATTTCAAAATATATCTTAAAATATTTGTCAAATGCCTTGCTCATACATTTAATAATTTAATATACTCTGTCTAAATTATGAAACAGTATTGGGATAGTTATTTGTATTTAGTAGTGGTAAATGTTTAAGTGTTTAATTCACTTGCTCTTCCACTTCAATAAATACACTTATTCGGTGCACTCTGTGTGTAAGATTCTGTGCAAAGCTTTCTGTGGAACATAAATATATATTCCATGCTTATAACTATGTAAGAAATAAAATGTAGTGACCACACAGGAGAATAAGAGATTCATTCTTACTAGAAGAACAAAAGAAGGTTCCTGGAAGATATAGTAGTTGAGCTGGAAGAGGTGAGGAATGAGGATAGACTTACTAGGGAGCAGAGCACTTGGAAGAAAGAAGAGCATGATCAAAAACATTGAGACAGCATCGTGCCAAGCATGACGTGATGTGACTAAAACGCAGATATGGCTGGATGGGAGATTTAGAATCAAGGAACTGGTAGCATTCTGGTCCAAAGCTACAGTTATTTTTAGTTGAATTTGAATGTATAGGGCAGGGTGTGCACTCTCCATATTTCCAGAGTCTCTGTAACTCCTTATTGTGTGCCCTAAGCAGATTTACACATTGATATTTCTTACCCGGTGCCTTAGATATCTGATTTATGACCTTACATTTAGAAGTTTACTTAGCAGTCAGTATATTGCCAAAGAATGTGTGTGTGCGTGTGCGTGTGTGTGCATGTGTGTGTATGGGGGGGGTGCCAGTTATCAGAGCCTTACTTTAGAAAGACATGTTAATGGAAGACTGTACTGCAAATTATAGTGTTGAAGAAGGATGGGATCATTAGAGGAAGGTAAATGAGTTAGGCATTTGTAAAAATGGTTCAGGTAACGGATCCTGAACGATTATGATTATAATTGAGAAAAGGAAGGAGGAACCAGATATGAAAAACTAGATTCAAAACTTCTTCAGGGCATAGGGACTTCAAGATAGCATTTCCTAAATGTCAAGACCTAGTATAAAGAGAGTGGGGCTACAAGAAAGCCTAGGCTGAAAGTCACTGGCTTTATTTTATTCTGAGTACTTTGGCCTGGGCACCCTGCTTTGTTTCCTTTTTTGAGTCAAATTGCTATTATGAAACAAACTGTATTCTTCAGTTCTAAATTTCACAGAACTATACAAGGCCAATGGATTTCAGGTGATGCATTATGAAGTCTAAGGGTTCTGAGTAGGCACCTCAGGACCACCACTGAGGGTTAAGAGCACAGGGAGGGGAGGACATCAAAGTCTCTGCCCTGAATCCAGTAGGGTACCAAAGCCTTTTATCTGTTTTAATATTGAGCTTTCTTCAGGATTTTGTATAAAGAAAGAGTCTCTTATTTTAAAACGTTTGAAAACTACTACTAGAGGTTATTAATCTCAGGGCTATGGCCAGCATTTCAGATCTTTTCCTTTTGAGTTTGTGGATGACATTAAAACACTCCAAGTCCTCTTGCTTCAAAAGAATAGATCATACAAATTCAATTTTACCATAAAAGTACCATGGAGCAATCATTTAGCCCCGTGGTGAGCATCTCTGGCCTTTGCCAGCATAGCTCCCTTATCCTAAGGCCACAGTGAGAGGAGAGATTTTTAAGTTTTCACAACTAAATGTGAGACTTTCCATTGAGAGGAGATAGAAGAAAACTTGAGACATTAATTTTTACAAGCAATAAAACGTTTTCATATATTTTTCTCCATTTCTATTTGTTTCTGTTGCTATTTGTGAACCAAGTTTTATTTTGTGTTACAATCCACAGAATTATTTAAAACATCCATAGAGTGTATTAGGAGGTACTATGACATAGTAGTATATTAAATGTCACCACAAATAAAAACACAAAATACTTCTATCTTTATAAAAATGCAGTTGCCTCCAAGACAATCAACCCCATGGAAACAGTTATCACTCAAAGCTTTGTTTGAACCAGATTAATGTCTTTTTATAGTTAGATTGAATTCAACCTCTGTATGGTTTAGGTTAAATAGTTGTCATTTGGTCAACAGTGCTAAAGTCAGAGATAGTTAAAATTTAGGTTGGCATCATCTGGGTGGTGAATCCCTAGAGAAGCGAGAAAAGAAAGAGAAAGAAGTGTCCCCAAACTCATTTCAATATCATATTTGTTTTAGTTTATGTTTTTGTTTTTTTTTTAAGTTACAGCCCTGTCTAAATAAAAATAGCTTTATTCTTATTTATCTTGCTGCTGTAAAATAATATATTGATACTGGGTGGGAATATATACTTAGTATATAAATAATATTATTATAATTTTCTATTTTTCTCAGCAGCCCCATCTTTTATTCATAAATACTTGTTTATGATTTGTAAAGACACTTCTCCAACTTTACTGTCTTTCTTTATCCTCTTCAAATAATACCAGCAGTTCTGATTAAGGTGAAGTTATAGATTAATACATTGAATCAGTATATTAATTTTCAACTTTTAAAACACTTCCTTATCTGTTATCTCATGTACCTGAGTTCAAGGGACAACAATATTTGATTCCCTTCGGCAGATGAGAAAACATAACTGAGATGGTAACTTTCCTAAATTATAGGGTGATGGCTGAGTCAGAAATGGATAGTGATCCTGAAGTTTCCAGCCTAAGGCCAAGCTATAATGTTCATGGGCTTTGAGGATGGAGGAATACATGGCCAGCACTCCTGAATTATCCTGTGTCTCAGGAGATCAGAAGATGTATTATTTCTCAATAAACCCAGTGCTGTTCCACAAATTTATTAGAAAACAAAATTAACTGATACCGAATTGTTTTGCTGGCACTATTTTCCAAGGTGAGCTAAAATGAGTTCTGGTTTGGAGTCATGAAAATCTTTCTTTTATAATATGTGTGTAGGTCTAGTACTTAAACATCAATGTCCCACTCCCTTTTGTTCCTGAGAAACCTTGTTTTTGTTCTCATTCCGTTCTAAACTCAGAATATGATTCAGCATCCTTGTGTGTGTGTGTGTGTGTGTGTGTGTGTGTGTGTGTGTGTATATGTGTCTACTTTTACTTCAGTGGTTCTTGTAAGCAAAATGGTTAAATGTTTTGGTATGAATATTGCTAAGAATAAACTATTTTTCTTTGTCTTGCCCATCTGGTTGAAGAAAGTTTCTAGATACTGATGAATGAATTAATGATATTTAAGATTCGTCATGATCTAATAAAGTCTTCCATCTCAGTGGTCAGTTGAGGTTATGCTCTTCCACAGGAAAAAAAGAGCATATTCTTATACTTATTTCCTGAATCTAATGGCTCTAACCTGCTTTTTGAGAACCACAACATTTTCCAACTAGGTTCTGGGTTAGTATTGAAGTAAGGAATGCTCTGTTCATGGATCTGCGAGTGACAGCATATGAGAGGTCGTTTAATCCTTTAGTGTCTTCTGTTTGCAATGCATATTGTAATGACAGATGAAAACCTTCTGTGAACAGTTTGAAATCCTAAAAGAAGACAGTTTGATGAATATAAATTAGCAATAGTATTGCCATAATTCACATTTACTAGAGGATATGGGGACTATGGGAAATTTCTTTGGTTTGTTTTGTGATCTGTTTTGGGTTACCTAGTTGTCCAAATTGCATTTTCTTTATAGTGTTCCACTGAACAGTTGTTGAACTTTCCTTTTAAGAACATAAAATTTATTCAGAGTTACTTAGTGAAATAGTTTCATGCATGTTAATTTTCTACTAGAACCCCAGGTAAGGAACATGGAAAAACATAATTAGTTCCTTCATCTTTGTTTTCTTTATTGCATATTAATTCATTCAAGACACTCAACTCAAAATTTATGAAACCCCCTCCTATGGGCTCAGGAGAACTGGAAAATAAGCAGAACAAGGTCATGGTAGTTACATTTTAATGGTGGGAAAAAGCATTAAAGAAATACATAGTGTGTCATATGGTGACACATTTTATGGAGAAGAATAAAACAGTGAGTGGGACATGGGAGTACACAGATGAGAAACAGAACTGTAATTTTTATGGAGGTTTGTCAGAGAAGACCCTCATTTGTATGACATTTGAGAAGAGACCTGAAACGGGGTGGGGGGGATTCAATATGTGTTCAATCCTTTTGTTTCTTAGGAAAAATGTCTCTTTCCTTTCTACCTCTAGAGGTCCTTCCTAATCCATCATCACATCATTCTTACACTATTTTATTCCTCCCAGCTGCTGTAGCTGGTTTCTCTTCTTATGGCTCCCCGTCTCTAGCTTATATGGTGTCATGGATGCCCTTGCTCAGAAATGTACAGTTGTTCCCTATTGCCTGTTATATGAATTCCCCCACATTATTATAGTAATTTGTAAGAGCCTTATTTATCCAGTAATTTTATGTATAATCCTTTCTCCTAGCAAGTAGGTTTCTTTACTGTGTCCTGAGTAAACCATGCTCATTTCTAATTCTGTTCTCTTATATCCTTCTTCCCACCTGAAATGCCATCTCTTTTCTAAATATTTGTTTCCCTAAGCCTAGGGTTTGATTAATTGATAGTGACAGATACAGTTTATTATAAAACAAGTAAAACTATTTCAGATCTGGTATCCTCAACTGGAAGCTTATCCCAAGTACACAGTAGGCTTTTACAACTACTGTCCTAAAAGGTTGAGTTCCCAGATATTTTCTCTTCCATTGGAGAGTTGGAGGGTGATGGGTTGGAATGAGGTGTGGTGAGGGTTGAGGATTTAGAGAATTGGGATCCATCACACATTTGCAAATCCAACTTGTTCTTGTGAACACTAGTCCCTTAGGCTGACCCCTGTCACTCAGGGGGAAACAGAAGTTCAGAAAGGTTGAGTTCCTTGTCATTGACCATGGAGACATGTTATTTTTTAAATTTGTATTGCCTAGTATTCCCTTTATAACATGCATTTTACTCTAGATTTCCTAATTCTCTGATCAAGTTATGATTAGGCACTTTATTTGCACAAAAAAATTCCATACAGGTAGCTTTCATGTCTCATCCTTTCAGTCATTATATGTTTTTAAAATACCTCTGTGTGCCTAATATGAGAGTACATCTTCTGTATCTTGCATGACACCTAATACACTGCTATAGTGTGTGTTTAAAAACCCTTGCTGATTGCTTTGATGTGGAAGGCTTTAGAAAGCTGACATTTATGCTTCTTAAACTGCGGTTCATATATTTGACTTAATTTGCCAGATATCAAAGCTTCTATAACATCACCTACATGGGGTTATGTCAAGCAAAAATGCTGTAAACAAGAACATAGAAGTGATTTGTGTGGTCTCCTGTCACCTTTTTTTCTCAGGCTTTCCACAGATTTCTTTAATGCATCCTGCAAAAGTTTAGAAAAAACAAGCTCAGCATATCTTCAAAGAGGACTTCGGTATAATTTCTACCTTTTTTAAATGTTTTTTTTTGTATTTTTGTTTTTTTTCTTCTTTGGTAATATTTTTATTTTACAGGGCTAGCCTTACACAGAAATATAAACTCCGGGGAAGCAGGACCCACATCTAATGCTGGCAGGGAAAGAAGGAAATAAGGCCTTGAAATGAGGCAGAGGGGAGCCTTGGGATTTAAATAAACACAGTGTACTATTGATACAGAGACACACCTTTTAAGACGCATCCCACCTTACTTTGTTTACCACTGTAAAAGCATTTAATGTTGTTGCTGCGATCAGTTTTACCTAAGAAGAATTTTCAGTTGTACTGCATCAGAGGTTCCAGTGATGAGCACTTCTGAAATTACAGTAGAATCCTACTAATTCAGATGATTGATGTGGAGATTTGCTGCAGATGCTTGAATTTTGTGGGCTTAGAAGTATGTGAAAAATCAGGATTAAAAGTCAACCCACTGCTCCAGAATATGGTTCATTTGTTTTGGTGACTGTAGTTTAATTTTAATTATTTATGTCTCTGCTGAATAGTCCTTTGGCAAATGCTCCACAGAAAATACATCATCACCTTTTTTTTCAGGTGTGTCTGCATTCAGAATTCTTAACTCCCTGACAGGTATTTCTTTGAGTCATCTATATTAAGAAATAAATTTCAGTCTGTCTACAAGAATCCGAAATTTGCTTTCCAAAACGGATACCATATTTGAAATCCGGTATGACTCCTTACACATTTAATATGCTGAACTGAAAGCTTTCATAGAGATCTGTTTTTTTTGTTTTATCTTGTAGGCATAAGAAAACTAAACAATTTACTCTTTAAACTATATTTTGCTATTAATATCCTCCATCAATATAAAATGTATTTTATATTTATTTAAATATATTTAAATATACTTTCTAAGCATTAGCTTCTGGAGAATAACTTATAAATGTGTTCTTTATAATAAGCAATTAATTTTATAAGTAAATTAAACCTTTTAAATAAGTGGGAATCGCAGTTTTTAAATGATTCATTGGTAATTTCATAGAACATTGTACCAAAATTAATCACAGGAAGAACACAATGTCCTTTACCACTTATTTCCTCACACTCTAGGGACATATGCATCTGTTTTATTTGCCATTTCATAAAAATGTGTTGTAGCTCTTGGGAACCAAATATAGTATAGGATCACCTAAAAAAATCTTTTGAAATGTTTTCCCTTTTCAGAATTAGAGAGATGAGGCACTCCCCCTCTTCTCTCATACATCATTTGAAAAATGTTCCAGACAGAAGCCATAATTACCTGTATTTAAAAATGAAACTAATTAAAATCTTTGTGAGTTACATTGAAAGCAGTAAGAAAATGCTCAAAGTCTCTGTAAGGGCCAGTGTTCCAAGAGGAAATGAGCTCATATATAGCATAGAAAAATAAAAGAGAATAAGTTTAATGTGAAAGGATGTTCCAGTGAGAAATAGAAAGGCTGACATAAAGTTACTGAAACATTTGACTGGATGAGACCAAAACTAACCAACTTAAGAGGAGGACTTTTTCTTCAAACTCAACAAGATTTCTAGACCGAAGGCAAATCAAGTAATATTTGGAAATTATTGTGTGATCTTTCAAATCTAAACTAAACATGTCCAGTAATTTTCTAGTCAAAAGCTGGTAAAAGGTACACTCCTGCCTGCGCATCCAAGCCATTGTGATCACTTGTTATGACAGTTGTTTTTGTTTTTGCTGGCATCAGTGTTACGAAGGAACAATTTATATATAATAAACGGCACCCATTTAAAGTATACAATTTGATGAATTTTGACAGTTGTACACTTACAAAACCATATTATCATCAAGATACAGAGCATTTCCATTACTTCCAAAAAGTTATTTGTGCTCCTTTGTATAGTTCATTCCTCTGTATCCCCCTGGACCCGGGAAACCACTTATCTGCTTTTTGTCACTATAGATTAATATTCATTTTACATAAAAGGAATCACATAGTATGTGCTCTTCGTGTGAGGTTTCTTTTACTCTGCATAATGAATTTGATTCATTCATGTGTTTATCATATCAAGTTTACTACTTTTTATTGCTGAGTAGTAACAAACCTCGTTTTATATGTATGTTTTATTTCTTTACCTAAATCATATTTTTATTAATATTAATGGCTGCATTTTAAATTCTGTATACCTTCCAAGCACCTAGAACAATCCTTTGCACATAGTTGAGACTGTTTGGTTGATTCATCTATCTGAAAATAGATGTTGGAAGGGGGTTTTAGAATGATCCTGGTATTAGTGGTATTCATTTTTGGAGAAATTGTTTGTGTTGGAAGTAGCAAAGTACGAGATAATTTATTCAGCACTTACAACATGCTTGTTACAATACAAAGTTGTTTGGATGCATTGTCTCTTTTATCTCTATAACCAGTCCTATGTGATGTTCACACTTGTATGCTGCTTTAGTAGGTGAAACAGGGATTAAGGAACTTGACATTGAGTACACAAGCTGATAAGCTGTAGAGATGCTGGACTCCGAAGACACTGCTCTTAACCATGGTACCCCATTTCAATCAGAAAAAAGAAAAGTTGTTCCATCTTCCTCCTCTGCTCAAAGCACAGCAGCTTCTCCTCATTTCTTTCTAATTGAAATTGAACGCCCATACTATAGCTACAGGGCACATGTTATCTGTTTCCAAGTGAATTCTCAGGACTCCTGCTCTGTCTCCTGCACAGCGGCCTCTGTGCTGTTCCTCGGGCACATGACCCATGCTGTCATCCAAAGGCCTTGACTTAGCGCCCCTTTCACCCACCTCAGTACACTTGCTTGACTCACTCACATCTTTCAAGTCTTTGCTCACATTTTACCTCACTGAGATCTACTCTGAACCTTTCTTTTAACTATTGCACCCCTCTACCCCTCACCTCCTGCCCTCCCAGTCCCTTCTACCCTTATGTTTTCCCTTTATTTTCTCCATAGCACCTCCTATTTTCTCACATATACATGAATTACTCATTTTATTAAGTTTAATGATTGTTGTCTGTCTCTGCAGAATATAATCCCCACAAGAGCAGGTATCGTTGCTGGTGTTACCTGATTTATCCCAAATGTCTGGAACAATGTTGTCTTAGTTCAGGCTTCTATAATGATTACCATAGACTGGGTGACTTAACAAACATCTGTTTCTCACATTTCTGGAGTTGAGGTAGTCCCAGATCAAGGTGCTGACAGATTTGATGTCTGGTGAGGATCTACTTTCTGGTTTGTAGGTGGTAATCTTCTCATTGTTTCTTCACTGCAGGGAGAGAGCAAACTCTCTTGTCTCTTCTTATAAGGGCACTAATGCCATTCATGAGGATTCCACCTCATGATCTAATCACCTCCCAGAGGCCCCACCTCCTAATACATTGTGGGTTAGCATTCACGTATATGAATTTTGAGAGGACGCAAACATTTGGTCCATACTCAGTGCCTTACACATAATAAGTTCCCAATAAAAGTGTTTATGATATGAGCTGGGATATTTTTGGTCTTCTTCTCCTACCAACTAATTTTTCTTCTCAGAAGAAATGGCATTAAGCAATAGTTGGATGACTTAGGGACAAGGTGAAAGAATATAAACATTGATATCCAGCTCTATAAGAGGAGTCAGTGAAGAATAAGAAGTAGCTTCTCACTCTAATACCCTCTATAGTCTTTTATCTCCTTTATATCTTATTAGTTCATAATACAGTGATTTCCTGGATTGCTTCTTAGAACTGGAAGTACCTGGGAGAGTTTTGCAGTAACTTGGCCCAAAAGTCCCAACTTAGGGACTTTGGAGCGTTGTGGACCAAATGCATTTCACATGGGTTTTGAATTTGAATGGCTTTAGATGAAACTTCCTATCAAAGCAGTCTTTTGTCTTAATCCACTCTGACTTATTCATTTTGATGTCTGACCCAGCACATTGTCAACTAGATTGCCTCTAATACAACATCTTTATTTTAGGGAAGAGAAACTAGATAAATGAAGCATGTTGCCTACAATGAAATGATGATTTAGAGCCATTTCCCCTGAATGAAAAAAATTCAGTATTGTTGAAGCACTTACCAATCAATTAGAGAAAAGATTAAATAGAAAATATCATCATTCTGCCCTTTTAAATCACCTTTTTATTGAATTTCTTGCTTAACACCCATAAAATGGCTCATTGTTTGTGGTCATTTAGGCTCAGATAAGGTGTGCCTTCTTTCAGCATCATAAATTTCTCTTAAATGATCTGCGAGGAGATCATTTAAGAAAAGCTTCCATTAAACTTGGTGAAGGGAAAAGTGAACGAATCATTTGTTATTTACTCTTGTGGTAATTCATTTGTAGTGGGAACCCTATTCAAAGTCAAAATAATTTATTTACTGGCTTTTCATGTTATTTTCTTTAAAAGCAATAGGGATTACATTTGATGTACCTGTGGGGATAGGAATAACATGAAGGAATAAGAGTATCATTTCATATTTCTAGGAAGAATATAATCTTGGAGGAAGGCCAAGAAACTTTCGTTTCCTAGTCAGAAAAGTATCAGATTGCTATTTTGAGCCATACTGGCATATAATTTATCCCTTTAAACAAAAATTCCACTGCCAGATTTTATTTCAATTAATTAAAAAATGTAAAACAGCCTTTCTCAAATGATATCCTCTTCTAGTTGATTGAATAGGAGAAAATATCCTTTTTGGTAATATTTTAGTGCCGAGGTAATTGCTATATGTTATATAACCACACAGGGAGTCCACCATTATATTAGCAGTTATTTTTACATTACTTTTATGGACAGTGATGGTAGATATTTTTCATGTTCAACGAGCCTTAGAGACTATAAACTTACACGGTAAAATGTTGCCCATATTATTCCAACCATTTCTGTGTGTACAGAAAATATTAATTAAATGTTTTTGCTTCTGTGAAAAACATGTGGAAAATAGGAAGTTCCACATGACTAATCAGGGTGAAATCTTGAACTGTTCTTCCAATTGACTTTAATTCTCTCTGCTGAAAGTAAAGAACGATTACTGACAATCTCCCCAATTTCATTTGTCAAAACTCTGAGAATGAGTCAAGATTTTAATAAATTAAGTGTTGGAAAATCCCCAAGGATGTATAAAGTACCATGGAAATCCTCATTAATAAATTAAAGTACTTTTGTTTACCGAAAGTCATTCTACTTTTGGGAATGTATACTCGGACTTATATTTATGTTACTATAATTATAATGCTTTCCTACATAATCAAGAATGATGCTATCAATTCAATAAAAATAAAAATCACATGGTAAAGATTTGTGCTACACTAACATTTTATTTATATGACATGGGGTCATCTCAGATGTAAGAAAAGCTTCTAAGAAGTATCTTCTGGTCTTTTAATAATTAAACAATTTAGATGAGACAATTAAACTAAATCCTATATCAAACCCTATAAAAAAGTGTTCTAGTGAAGTTGCCTTCTATACTGAGGGTCTCAAAAAAATTTTACACAAATGTCAAATGTTTTATTATGAGAAAGCCCTTTTTAGTATTCAAGTAGAACAGATTTGACAATAAAATGTTTGTCTTTTTGGCATTAGTCAAACTGTCAATACATGAAAGAGTTTCAGTAATGCATTAATCTACTCTAAATTAATAGATATTCACATGTACATCCATAAGCATATGTGTGTCACTTGAGTCCTCCAGGGGACAGATGCTTGGATGTAGTTAGAGCTACAAAAAGCTGTTGAGGAGTAACAACTGAAAGATAAATTAGGAAAGGAACAGGATGAGTGGTAGGGGCCCCTAAACACAATACAGGTCTGATTCTCAGCCAACTCTGTGGAGTGCTCTGGAGCAAAGATGGCTCATTAGAGGAGTTCCTAGGTAGGTAGAAATGGCCAGGCCCCAATAGCCCACTGCCCTATGAATGCTTACTCATTGGCTAGGGGCTGCCCCAGAGAGCATGGCCTCAGCAGATCCTGAAGGTGCTAATTGTTGGGGGTTGTCAGCTAACTGTACTTCTTGCAGCTGAATAGTATGTTGTAGGAAGGGACACTGCATGACATATGGTGACTGGCACACCTTCATAGCTGTTCCAATGTGAAATAAGTTTACATGCATATGTTTATGAGTAAATATATCTATGTATGCAATATGTCATGTATGGTTAAATACAGAATGTTCATCTAATTCCTAGTAATATATTAGATCCAATAGATCTTTAAAATTCATAGATTTTTCTCAATAATTTAAGAATTACATTTCAAGATATTTTTTTAAAAGATTTTATCTTAAAAAAAATATTTATTTATGTAGTTATTTTTACCTGCATTGGGTCTTTGTTGTTGTGAGCAGGCTTTCTCTAGTTGTGGTGAGCAGGGGCTACTCTTAGTTGTGGTGCGTATGCTTCTCATTGCAGTGGCTTCTCTTGTTGCAGAGCACGGGCTCTAGGCGTGCAGGCTTCAGTAGTTGTGGCACGCAGGCTCAGTAGTTGTGGCTCGCAGGCTCTAGAGTGCAAGCTCATTAGTTGTGGTGCACGGGCTTAGTTGCTCCACAGCATGTGGGGTCCTCCAGGAGCAGGGCTCAAACCCATGTCCCCTGCATTGGCAGGCGGATTCCTAACCACTGCACCACTAGGGAAGTCTCTCAAGATAATTTTGAAAGATAAAAAAATTGCAACTATCAAGCTAAGGCTGTATTATTGGAAAGTTCAGACTGATTAGGTGGCTCTGCCTCTGGTTAACACTATTGCATTTGTAAGGTCATCAAGTAAATTCTGCACCAACGTATATTATTTTTGAATAGGAAAAAAACATCCTTCGTTGTGAGGGATTAATGAATTGGGATACATAATGCAAAGAACTTGATATTATCCAACCTTAGGAGATAGTGAACTCTCAGTTCCCAGTAACTGAGTAAAGACAGATTGCTATAAGAAGCAGTGCAACTTCTATCAATAATTATTCCTGATACTATATTTTCATTTTTAAGATGTCTTCACCTAGTGAAGTATGCCTAATTATTGCCATGTTCTGTGTCAAGGCCTTTGCACCTGCACCTGCTCTTCTTTCTGCATGTTCTGCCCTCAGATATTGATGATACAAACTTCCATGCCTCACTGTAACCTCTGTTCCAATGTCATCTCTCCATCCAATCTGAAACAGCAGCCATTAATACTGTCTTCTTCTCTGCTTTTAAAAAAAAGAATAGTTATCCCTATGTGGCATTATTAAACAGCTATTTATTTATTTTTTTGTTTATCCCAATAAAATTGCATGCTCTGTAAGGGCAGAGATCTTGTCAGTATTGTATGCTCTTGTACCCCCAGCCTCTGTAATAGTTAGTGTAAGGTATATATGGTAGGCAGTCAAAAAATACTCATTGAATGAATGAACAGATAGATGATGAATGGTTGAGGAAACTGATGAATATGTTGAGTGGTCTTTGCCCACCCTCCCCCACTCAAAAATATAATTGTGCCTGTGTAAAAACAAGCGTTTACCCAGATCTGGCTTTATGGTATATTCCCAGTTCAGGAGAAACTTTGCCATCATGTGGGAAAATGGATTTTTTTCCCCCAGTAATATACCTACTTTAGCAAGATACGTTAGAGAAAAAAATGTTTCTTTAGCCTTGGTATGTAATTTTATGAAAGCAGCAATCTGTTTTAACCAGCCATTGCTTCAAATAATGACTAGTTAATTTTACAGAATTTTTTCCCTCTTCTTGTAAGCATTTGAGAGTCTTTCAAACAGTGTAATTCTCTGCAAGGTCAACAAGAGTCTCACAGTCTTCTGTCAACTTGCATAATCAGATTTTTTTTAATGTATTTATAAATAAACAGACTATTCCATTTATATCCACTAGGAAGAGAAGAAAGGACAGACAGATGTGGCCTTTGCCACTGACCTGCTGTCCTGTGCTTTATAGTCAGTCTGGTGATCAGGAAGCATCCCATCAATAAGGCTAAAATTAGTATTGATTTCAACTTGACATCTTTCTCTTTCTTCTGCCTCTGCAGTAGCAATATAGGAGATACTCTTTTCTCCATGTTATCATATCATGGCCCACTTGGGCTAGTTCTTACTTTATGATTGAATGACAGAAGTATACATCTATCAGTACAGTAGTCACAGTCATACTCATGTAAACTGACGAAATGTTGGATATATTTGATCTCAACTTTGAGATGCGGGTGTATTAAATACCATTAAAGAGTAGCTAAACACAAGAATGGTCTGATGGATGTACTAACAATTCACATATTTTTCATCATCTAAGTTAAACTTTGAAATAAATAAGTTTCCTCAAATAGCCACCATTTAAATAAGAAGGTCAGTTTCAATCCTCCTGTTTCATCTTATTCTTTCACTATATGGCATAAATCATAGTCTTATATACTACATTATATTTAGTGTTTGGTTCCTAAATGGTAAAGGTAATGTCCTTTCCAAGTTCTATGAACTGCAGTGGTACAAAATTTTTCTTTTAAGGCTAGAGATTCACTCACTTTACCACCTTTGCAATGGATTCAATTAGTGATATTATGATATTGCTGGCCTGTACATCTCTCTACATAACTAAAACAGAGAGCAAAAAAATCTCTTTAAAATTAGATAACACATAAGTAAGCTTTATATTTACAAGTTCAGGACCCTGTCCAGTGCAAACATTTGTGTTTGAATTAAAAATAGGTGGCCTCTCAGTACAGTAATAGGGCCCCTTGAAAAGAGTACACAGAAACAGAAATTATACTGAGTTTTGTGCTCTATTGGTTTTAGAGGACATTGGTGTATTGAGAATGCTAGTCTGATTTGAGTATTTTAAGTAATTTGAATGATTTCTAATAATAGGGCATTGTTAACTAAATTATAAAGCAGATTAATGACTAACTTTGTAACCAGGTGTCCTCATGATCTGATTTTTTGAATAGTCTGTAAATTGAAGTCAAAACTGTTCAGATCTTTTGAAATATATTTGGAAATATCTTAATTAGGGTACATGCTGGTCAGAATTTGGTTTTGCATATAATTTGCTTAGCCAAATCTATGAAATGTGAGGTCAATTTGAAGTTCTTGGTGTTCTATGTTGGAGGGATTCATGAAGTTTTGGGGTGCCAGGGGGAAATAGGAAAAGAATTGGTATATTGAAGCCGACTTAAGTTTATAATCAAAAGCAAACATTAGTGTAGGAGGTCACATTGATTTATTCTTATCCATAAATGGCCTCATGTCCTTTAAAGAGAGGACAGTTACCCCTGTAATTTTTTCTTTTTTTCTTTATCAGCTCCTAAATTCTCACTTCCACCAAATGCACCCATATATGCTTAAAATATGTTCTTTATTTGAAGACAAGTGGCCAAGACATAAGATAATTGGAGAGTATTTCATGTAGACAGTGAGGGTGTGATGATAAGATCCTTTGATCAATACCCTCATGAGCCTTAGACTTAATTATACAATTGCAATAAAAATTACATCAATTAATGGTTATCAAACAGTTTCAATCAAAACTGTCAACTAATGGCTACTGAGGTTTAAGGAAATAATCCAGTGCTTTATTTTGGCACTTGTTTGCAACATATGTTGTTTATTTTCTGTGTACCATGATGTCTCCTTATCTGGATGCTGAAGTCACAGGGAAATCAAAGAAATGCATACACATGTGCTAAATTGATTTCTGTCCTTTCCTTATTCATCCTAGTCTTAAAATAAGAACATTATTGAAAATTTACTGAGAACTGGGTTAATAGCTGGCACCTTGTTTTTATGTAAACAGTTTTCAGATAGACCAAAAATCATCTGGACTATTTTGTGGTCCCCTGCCTGCCTTTCTGATTATCCCTCTCTTAGTCATCCTTTCTCTTCTAGAGATTTTCCTTTTCTTGTCTTCTCCTTAGGCTACCTTGACCTCTGACCTTTCAGTGACTTAGGTTACATTCCCCAGGATTTAGCCCTTTGTCCCTTTAAGGGCTATTTCAGTCTTAATTTCCAAAATTTGTCCTTATAGTTTAGACCCTTTCTCCTGACTGCTAAACATGTATGCCCCGTTGTCCCCTGGCAGACATCTCCATCAGGGTGTCCTGCAGGCGTTCAGAGCGGACTCATCGTTCCAGCCTCAACAACAGCAAAAACAGGTCTTTTCTTCACTTTGCCACTCAGCAGATGCGTACGTGGCAGATTCTGTGCAGTTTCTAGGGAATATATGATTGAATAGGGTGCTTCCTTTTCTGTTGAGGCCAATGCATATGATAATTTATTTTGATGTCATATGTAAGACGTTCTGGCGTCGGAAAAGGACATTTCACAGTGCAGCCTGGCCATGGGTTAGAGAAGGCTATTCTGGACGAGGTGAGTCCTGGGCTCTTGGGATAATTTCCTTCCTGCTCTTGCTTCCCAGTCCTGAGTTGACCCACTCACCAGTCCCTCTTTCCTGGGACCACTGGAGTGATCTTTTTGACCTTGTTGCTTCACTGAAAAATAACCTTTGTTTCCCTGTGTCCTCTAGGGTGAAGTCAGAACCCAGCACAACATTGTAAGGCCCTTGTGATTTGATCTGACCTAGGGTCAGATATCTTAGCCATACTGTGTAATCTTTTGAATACCTTCATGCTCTTTTCTAAGCTTTTCATTCTGCCTGTTCAGCCCTTCAGAATGATCTAACGTCTCCTCTGTGACAAAGCTTTCCTTCAGTTCTCCCTATTCTCTCCAGCCTTCCCTGAGCCGGGCGCCTGCTCTCCCCGTTTGCTTTGTTTCCACAGCTATCCCTTCCCATAGACTGGGGCTACGGTGGGGCAGGGGCTGTGTCTTGGAGCTTCTGGCTTTAACAGAACCTGGGATAGATGTGTCTGAGCTTAACTCAGGGGTTCAGAGGTCTGTTAAGTCAACACAGTGGGGGCAGAGAACCTTTCCAAAGAGTTGAGGCTTGTAGATCCCCAGGTGACTGCAGTGTGAGGAGGGTGAGGAGAATGGAGAACAGAGCGGGTGTATATTAGGAGTGCTGCAAAGTCAGCTCTTCACGCTGAACAGCTGAGACTTGGAGTGGGGCCTGAGGGTGATGTACCTTTAGAGCGGTTCTTTCAGTGTGTCCGTCACATCAGCATCCTGCTGAGGAGGGTCTCATTTAGAACTCACACTTCCCCTGGATTATTGCTGTTTTATTGATGAAGAAAGGCTTATTTGGCTAAAATAGACCAGGTCAGTAAATAGTAGAACAGATATTCCAGATCTGTCTGGCTCCCAAATTCAGTACCTCTACATGTGTACATTTGGGGTTTCTTTCCTTCCCCTCCTTAGTAGGGCTGGCGGGTGGTGTGGGAAAGCTCTCTAGGCCTTTTTTTCTTCCCCAAAGAGATCAGAATATATATAAGTTTGGTATTTCTTCTGGGGGTTTTTCCCCATAAGTAAATCTGGATAAGTAGGCTTGAAGATGAATGGCTTGTGACCTGTATTTCTGGTTTATTTTATTTTATTATTATTATTTTTTTCCGGTATGCAGGCCTCTCACTGCTATGGCCTCTCCCGTTGTGGAGCACAGGCTCCGGACGCGCAGGCCCATGGGCCCAGCCGCTCTGCGGCATGTGGGATCCTCCCAGACCGGGGCTCGAACCCGTGTCCCCTGCATCGACAGGCGGACTCCCAACCACTGCGCCACCAGGGAAGCCCCCCTCGTTCATTTTAGCAGGAAGAGTATTTAGGCTTTATTACATAGGCTGCATTCCCAGATGACCTTGGGCAAGATGGCTAACCTCTCCAAGGCAGTCTCCTCTGTGAAAAGGAGGTACATAAAGTGAGAAGCTAAGCAAAGTACCTACCCTTCAACGACGCTATGTAGTGTTCTTTGCCTTGAGAGAAGGAGGACTTCTGCTTAGTTCTAAGTCCTGTGAGTGCCCTCCTTGCCTCTGGATGGCATTATTGCAAAATTAGACCTGGAGCTCAGGTGGCCTTTGAGGGTACTTTTTCTCCCTTTTCAGTAAGGGTGTGGCTTTTTAAATTGCAGATATCATTCCAGAGGAAGAGATAAGTTAAAACTTAGTGTTAACTACCTACTTATATTACTTGCTAGGATCTTGAGCTTGTTTTATATTGGTATAAACTGGTGAAGTTGGTGATGTTCTCTCTGTCTACTGGATGGAGAGATTCTGAGCTGACTTGCCTAAGCTAGTGCTGTGTCTAGAAAGCCTTAGATTGAAATCTGGTCTCCTCATTTTGAATTCTGTTTGCCGTCATGGGGATTAGGTGAAAAGGGTCCAGAGCTAGAATGGGGCACATATGTGGAAGATAGAGACCTGGATGGGAGAGGAAGCCAGATGCCAAGTCAGACTTCACTCATTTGCTAACTTTATTAAAAACCTGCTCTCACTCAATCATTTCATAGGTGGTCTTTGTAGGTTTCTGGCCCTGGTTCAGACTATTCCATAAAAATCAGAGATGCTTGGTTTTATCAGTAGTTCCAAAAGTCTTTTTTTTTTTTTTTTTTTTT
>NW_020174013.1:13592366-13611477 GCF_003031525.2 Neophocaena asiaeorientalis asiaeorientalis | reverse complement strand
GCGGCACGTAGGATCCTCCTGGACTGGGGCACGAACCCGCATCTCCTGCATCGGCAGGCGGACTCCCAACCTCCGCGCCACCAGGGAAGCCCTCAAAAGTCATTTTGATGGCATTTTTGACTGCAGTACAGGGAACTAACCCTATTGGGCCTGGGTTGACCCTCTGTAAAATTCATCAGTTCACACAGGGTCTGGTGTTAGTCACTGGTTGGAGCCATTGCTGTCACTGGCATTTGGCTTTAAGGTATCTCCTTGCTCAAGTTCAAGTTCCTTTCGTGTTTAAACAACACAAGTTTAAAAAAGACAGTGGGTTACTACACTTGTAAGTACTGAAAGGGTCTTAGGCAAATGCAGGCAGTCTAGCCTTTAATATGGTATTGGAGAATTTCCCCCCCAAAAGGAAAGAAACAAAAGGAAAGGTTTTTGTTTTGTTTTGTTTTGTTTTGTTTTTTTGTGAAAACGCTTTGTGTGTTAAGAAAAGATAGGTTTTTAGTGAGGGTTGAAGTCTGAAGCATTTTTAGTCTGGAAACCCTCGTGTGTGTTTGTGTGTGTGTGTGTGTGTGTGTGTTTGGCTGGCTGTGGTGTTATGAGTTCTGATTTCTGCAATTAAAATCCTTCTGTGGAAGGTGTGGTCATTTAAAAATACAAATGTATATTGTCATTCTGCAGCCTTTCCTATTGCCCAACATTTATTGAAAACAGAAAACAGCCAAGCATTCCATTTATTAGAGGTTACTGATAGGGACAGGTGATACAAAGATGAATCACATAATCTCTCAAGGAGTTTCTAGCCTAATAGAATTGTATTGTTAGATAGTTTGAAGCATGTAATCCCAGGTAATCAGATTGAGGCACAGTGCCATCTCCTTAGGAGTTAATAGGCTCCATATCTGGCTTTTCTTTTTTGTCTAACAAAGTCTTTTTCTGTCATATGTGGTGATCCTTACTCTCTTAAATCATTAAGTTGCTTGGCAAGATTCTTGGATCTGGAGAGACTGGGTGTAGGGCCATATAAGAAAAATGCATTCATTTGATATCGTATTCAGGGGTGTAAGGTCAGGTAGGAACTTTTACCTAGAAAAAAATGTAGCAGATTCCTAATTTGTCATAAAATGGATCCCTTATTCGCCTAGAGTTTTGGAAAGCTGTGATTTTAGGCACCATGGACCAATAGGATTTTCTTTCTCCTTTGAGCACAGGTTTTGTAGCTTTTGTTATTTTGTCAGAACATTTTTTGGCCTGTGTGTACTAGAGAAGTTACCAAATTTTGGTGAGAACATATCTTCCTGATAAAGTTGAGATCTGTATGCTTAAGAAGAAATTTGATTATTTATGCTTGGTTCTGTGTCTCTCCCCTTTTCTGTCACTCTTCATTCCATCCATTGATAAAGCTAAATATATAGAAACAAACATTGACAGCCACACAAATACTTAGGTTAAGTGCTTTTAAACCGATAGTACAGTATGAAAGAAACTTCTTGGCAATTTACTGTTTTAGAGAATTAATTAGAACTGACCTGTGGGGGATTTATATCCAACCACCTTTCAGAATCCCTTTTCCTCCTCTTGCCCTCACTCCTAGCACAAAGTGCGGAACACAGTAGATTCTTAATAAATGCTTGTTGAATGTTGCATTCTGCATCTTCCTGAAATAACAGAACTGTCAATAATTATTTGACAATAAAATGTTTTAAAAACTTATTTGGAAATTAAGATGTAAGAGATTAATGCACCAAAAGCAAATCTCATCTCTTAATTGCTTAAAATTGATTACTTCAAGTAATCTTTAATTGAAACTTCTGAAGACTGGAATTTTACTTATTTATTTATTTATTTATTTATTTGTGGTACGTGGGCCTCTCACTGCTGTGGCCTCTCCCATTGCGGAGCACAGGCTCCGGACGCGCAGGCTCAGTGGCCGTGGCACACGGGCCTAGCCGCTCTGCGGCATGTGGGATCTTCCCGGACCGGGGCATGAACCCATGTCCCCTGCATCAGCAGGCAGACTCTCAACCACCGCACCACCAGGGAAGCCCTGGAATTTTAAAATTATACCCTTTGTTCAGACCAGCCTCTGAGAACAAGAACAATTAAGGCAATTACGATAGCATTAAGTTTTTTTGATGAAAAGTTGGCATTTTCTGTATATTAAGATTAGATGTTAGCTACTGAAGTTTCTGGGGGTAGGACTTAACTAAAGCTTCCAACATTAATAATACAAAGCTGTTGTGAATTTGCAATAAAATTTTCTTGGACATTTTTTTTCACTGAGGTGAAAGAGTCCATGTAGCCATGCCTCAAAGCCAGTTTACTCACCTAGTACTTCCTTAATAATCCATTGGTAGTTGTGAAGCAGTTTAACATTTAAGTTTAATTTTTTTCACTAGTTTTCTGATTTATAAATACCAATTTCTTGGAAAATTTGAAAATTTCCAAAAAGTAAAAAATTCAATATCTTGTTTTCCCACTATACAGAGCTAACTGCAGTTAAATGTTTGGTGCATTCTCTTCCAGTCTTCTTTTTCAATGTATAAATATTAAAATTATTTCACAGTTGAGATCATGCTGCATATATGGTACTGTATCTTGCTTTTTTCAATTTTTAACATTGTGAGCAGTTTTCCCATGGCATTAAAACTGTCTGAAAAATTGAAAGCATTTTGGTTCTTGGTGTGACACATGTATCTTTGTAATTGGTTTGATTTAGTGTGCTTTACTTCAATAAAAATTCAGTATCACAATTTAAAAAAATAGATGGCCTCCTTTTTTTTTTGGAAATAACAGTTTATTTTTAATTTTTATTTTATACAGTATTGGATTATAGTAGATTAACAATGTTGTGTTAGTTTCAGGTGTATAGCAAAGTGATTCACTTATATATTTATCTATTCTTTTTCAAAATTTTTTCCCATTTAGGTTATTACAGAATATTGAGCAGAGTTCCCTGTGCTATATAGTAGGTCCTTGCTGGTTATCTGTTTTAAATATAGCAGTGTGTACATGTCAATCCCAAACTCCCAGTCTATCCCTCCTCCCCACCCTTCCCCCTGGTAACCATAAGTTCGTTCTGTAAGTCTGTGAGTCTGTTTCTGTTTTGTAAATGAGTTTGTTTGTATCTTTTTTTTTTTGATTCCACATATATGTGATATCACATAATATTTGTCTTTCTGTCTGACTTACTTCACTTAATATGATAATCTCTAGGTCCATCCATGTTTCATTCTTTTTAATGGCTGAGTAATATTCCATTTTATATATGTACCACATCTTCTTTATCCATTCCTCTGTCGATGACCATTTAGGTTGCTTCCATGTCTTGGTGGTTGTAAACAGTGATGCAGTGAACATTGGGGTGCATGTATCCTTTTGAACCATGTTTTTCTCCAGATATATGCCCAGGACTTGGATTGCTGGATCATATGGTAGCTCTATTTTTAGTATTTTAAGGAACATCCGTACTGTTCTCCATAGTGGCTGTACCAATTTACATTTCCACCAACGGTGTAGGAGGGCTTCCTTTTCCTCACACCCTCTCCAGCATTAATTGTTTATAGACTTTTTGATGATGGCCGTTCTGACTGGTGTGAGGTGATATCTCATTGTAGTTTTGATTTGCTTTTCTCTAATAATTAGTGATGTTGAGCATCTTTTCATGTGCTTCTTGCCCATCTGTATGTCTTCTTTGGAGAAATGTTTATTCAAGTCTTCTGCCCATTTTTTGTTTTTTTTTGATATTGAGCTACATGAGCTGTTTGTAAATTTTGGAGATTAATCTCTTATCAGTCACATCATTTGTAAATATTTTAAACAGCCTCTTATATTAATGTGAAATCTTAAGGTGATAACATGAGCAAAGAAGTACTAAGAAGTTATTAATATGTAGTATTATAAAGATATTTTAAATACTTATAAATTGTATTTATTCCAAAAATATTACATCTTTAGAAAAAGTGCCTTTTTATTGGTTATTGGAAAGCAGCTTATAGAAAAGACTTAAATGTTTAAGAAGGAATAACTTGGTATAATATTTAGTAAAATACTGTATTTTCCTAAGTGTATATTATATATTGTATCCAGTTTTGTTTATGAACATTTTTTAAAGGTGATAAGTATAAATTTTTCCATAGTATTTATATTTTCCACAATTTGCCTAAAATGTAATATTAGAACATAAATCAGTGATGCAACCAAAGTTTTATTCTATATTTAAGTGAAAAGTTGTTACCTGTAGGAAGGTTTTTAGCCCTATCATATAAATTATATTGTACTTAATTCAAATATATACAGCAACTACATAAATATATTTCACTGTTAAAATTACATTTCTTTATTTCTGAAATCTTATTTTGAATCTGAGGTTAAAAAAATAAAATTGGAAAGCAGCTACTGCCAGAAATTGTTTTTAATTTGTTTTAATGGAAGACTGCTTTTAATTTGCCTGAACTTAAGAAATATTTATTGAGCATTTGCTATGTGTGTAGAAGTCAGTGACAGGTGGAGTAGGAATCACTGAAGAAAGAAAAACATAGTTCCTGTCTAAATAACTGAACGTATTAATATAAAAGAGTGTATTAAAAAATACAGGAACACGGTGCTTTGGACGTTCTGAAGAGCTTAGAGAACACTTCCGTTCTGAGGGGCCGTTCAAAAGACTTCTGAAAGAGGGCACATCTGATATGAGCCAATTTGAAATCTTGGTATGATTTTAAATACAGAGTAGTTGAAGAGACTTAGTTTACAAGACTAAAATTCTGTGTCAGTCTTCACATTTCCAGAGTGATCCTTTTTTACTAGAAGAGTGAAAAATGATCAAGTTGTGTCTAAATGCAATGAGAATCTTAGCTGCTGTGCTAAGATTTAACTTTGTTTTTTAGGCTATGATAGTCTGATTTGTCAAGTAGAATACCAATTAGGTATATTATAATCTGATATTTTCAAACAACAAGGAATCGTTTCCATGTTGTGACAATCCTAAAAAGATACTAAAACAGGAAAGCAAATTCTTAAAACAGGTGGTTATCAAATCCATCAGGTCAAGAAGAAGCCATTTCTTAATCAGAGATAGTATGTAAGTAGTGATTTGTGCTAATTATCATGTGAAAGTTAGAGTTAAGCCACAGAATTAAAATTGAGTACCTGTGTTATTGTTCTGATTGTGTGTGATTATTGAGAGTACATTGTTAGGGCAATTAGGAATTTGCTGTTGTCAAAACAGAATTTGTTATTAAATGCAAGGAATATTATACTTTTTTTGAAGCTGATAATGGATTCCACTTATTGTACTTCAAGATTCCTGCAGAAAGAGAGAAAAAGGGAGGAGGAAGAGGGAGGGAGGAGGGATAGAAAAGAAAGGAAGGAGAGAAGGAGGGAACTTATGTCTAATGTGTTAACTCTCCCAGTTACTTGATTAATTTTATAGCCTTGCCTCCCACTTTGCATTTCTTTCTGTTCTAATCCCTCCCACATCCACCCCTTTCTTTACCATTCTCAGTGCCATCAGAGCCCTGGGCTGGGCTGTTCTTTCTTCTCAGTACTGACTGGCATGAGACCTCTACCAAAGTAGAATTAGAAAAAGTCCTGAATTTCAGCCTCCTCTGACCAAATCTCATGGACTTCCTTTTCTTCCTGTCTGTGCGTGTACTCTGTTTGGGTCTCGACCATCTCCCCTCTTTCCCTTTTACAATTTCTAAAGGTTTTACTTTTTTAATGTTTGGGAGTAATATTCATACCATCTTTCTGGAAGTGCTATAATTCAATAAAAAGTTGAGTCAGTTTTGACTTTTGTGAGGAGTAAAGAAATAGAGGAGAGCATAAGGTAGTGTTTTGAGTGCCTTTCTAGATTCATTCTGACAATTTTTCAGGAGTGCTCTCTGTTTCCTCCCGGACACCTCTGCCATCATTCTTCTCTTGAAGGATTGAGAAAACAGGTATTATTTCTCAGTGCAGGGATGGTTACCAATGGAAAAGTTAGTGGCTGAATAAAAGTTTGAAACACACCAGTTATATATCACTGGGCCTTTTCTACTTTTTTCCCTTAAAAGGGATGCTCTTGTTTTGTTTCGTTTTCCCTATAGGAAAAATAAAGAGTTAACTATTTTACAATTTGGTGTGAATTTTGGCAAGAACTAGAGTCCAAGTAAATAATTTGAGGTTAAAGTAAAAGCTGCGCTCTCTGACAGAGCCCCTTGAGTCTATTCCTTACACATGGAAACACCTTCATACGCATACCAGTGACTAAGTCTCATCTTTCCCCTCACCGTGAGCATAGTGCATGAGCATGGATGAAACACAATGGAAAAATTAAATATATGACAACTATTGACAGTTATGAAGAAATGTATGTCAAATTGCAAGCTCAGTATATCAAAAGATATATGTCTGAACAAAATTCTGATATTTTCATTCATGAATATCAAGAGGCTAAAGTCAAGCTGTCAAAAGTTTGCAACATTTTTCCAAAGCTTCTTGTGTTTAAGACCTCTACCGCACTC
Source organism: Neophocaena asiaeorientalis asiaeorientalis (assembly GCF_003031525.2). Taxonomy (NCBI): domain Eukaryota; kingdom Metazoa; phylum Chordata; class Mammalia; order Artiodactyla; family Phocoenidae; genus Neophocaena; species Neophocaena asiaeorientalis. The sequence goes on along the minus strand of NW_020174013.1, from coordinate 13,604,986 downwards.
TGGGAATTGTACCAGCAGGTATTGAGTTTTTAGGGCAGGAGAATATTTCTGAAGGTTTTAACTATTCTGAGTATTTACAAATCCTGTTAGCTTTCTCAGTAAAATGGTATTCAGTAGCCTGTTATATATCTGAAACTGATATTCTTGTAAAAATGTTTAAGTGCTTGGTTTTTATATAGAGCTAGGCAATCCAAGAGAATAAAAGTAGACCATAGTACTCTACTGAATCAGTTAGAGGGGAGATGCAAGAATTTTCTGTTCTAACACCAGAACTCTAGTTAAATTGGAGTTGGTCAGATCTCTTTGGGATGCTAAAAAATATTAATTTGAAAAAAAAAATTGAATAAAATGAGGCCTAGTCGCATTTATTTTTAGATAATTTTATTAATTTTGCAACAAAAATATATTATGACAAGTGATTATTACCACTAACTGTAATAAGTGCGCATTAAAAGCCCTGTTTTCTAGTGTGTATCTGTCATAGTCCTCATCCCAGTTTTAGCATATGCTGAAAATTCTTTTAGGTTCACTTTTTTTTCCTTGGGAAAGACACATGAAGGCCAATGATAGCCATATTAGAAGAGCACATGTTTGTGAATTGATGACTAAGATAATGATGCTAATGTATTTCTTTGGATACTTTAGAACTTAGGTTCTCCAAAGGACAATGTACTTATTCTTGGAGACAAAAAGAACAAAATAAAAACTGTGTCCTTAAAGGATGTTTAAAACTTGCCAGGCAGAATATGAGCAAATGTCTCATGACTGTTCAGTGGGCTTACTGTTTCTTAGATGGACATATTGTCTGTTTCACACAAACACTCCCACCCAACCACCCAAGTGACTATTGATAGAACATGGAGTTTAATAATGTAATTTGTTTCCAAGCAGAGATAACTTCGCTTGAGCCTTCAAAGTTCTATTCATAATTTTTCTTTTGTTTGTAATTTTCTGTATCTCAAGCCTTATGAGATTTTTGTCTGATATTTCTCTGTATAATAATTGTGTGCATAATAATTTTTTCTTTTCTAAATTAGAAGCATTTATTTAAATAGAAACTAGGGTATTATGACAAATAAAACATTTGGGTCTCAGAATTTTCCAGAGCTTTTTTTTTTTTTTTTGCTGTACGCAGGCCTCTCACTGTTGTGGCCTCTCCCATTGTGGAGCACAGGCTCTGGACGCACAGGCTCAGTGGCCATGGCTCACGAGCCTAGCCGCTCCGCAGCATGTGGGATCTTCCCGGACCAGGGCACAAACGCATGTCCCCTGCATCGGCAGGCAGACTCTCAACCACTGCGCCACCAGGGAAGCCCTCCAGAGCTCTTTTAAAACCACCATTTTATCGCGTTCTAAAAGAACCCATTAGGTGAAAATTTGACAATATATGTTCAAGAATATTAAGGAAATGACTACCTTTATTTTCCTAACAACTCTCTCCCTTTTATTCTTCTCATTTATATGTGCTTTCCCCTTTATTCTGAGTACAAATTATCTATCCATTCATAAAAATGTTTGGGTAAATACCTATATATGTGATTTCACATTAAGTCAGCAGTATATGTTTGTTACACTCCCCAGTAGACTACTTAAAAGGAAGCACAAAAATGGTTTTAGTAGTCTATAAAATGATCAAATAAAAATCTCTGTATTAGTTAAAACCAAACCAGATCTTATTCCAAAACAAATTAGAGTTCTTTATACTTAATATGTGGATTAAATTCCATACTAAAATATTCCAGATATTTTATTTCCCCTCTCAAAGAGTTATTTGAGGAAAGACAATTATCTAAAATGCACTTATAACACCAATCAATCTCTTTGTGCTAAACTAAATGGTGTAGACAAAGGATACACACACACACAGACACACAGACATACACACGAGTCAGACCTCTGTATCCATGGGTTCTGCATCCACAGATTCAATCAATTGGATCAAAAATATTTGAAAAAAGTAAAATTCTAGAGTTTCTAAAAGCAGAACTTGAATTTGCTTCACACTGGCAACTGTTTACATAGCACTTACATTGCATTAGGTGTTATAAGTAATCAAGGTGATGTAAAATTTATGGGATGATGTGCATATATTAAATGCAAATGCCATGCCATTTTATATAAAGAACTTGAACATCCACTGATTTTGATATCTGTGGGAGGGGTCCTGGAACCAATCCCTAGCAGATATTGAGGGATGACTGTATATATGTATATGTGTGTGCATGTGTGTGTGTATATCAACAATATATAGAATTATTTACAATTTATAATTTATACCTTGTGGCCAAAAATATATTCATAAACTATTTCAAAAGTTCTTAATGTAGATTGTTTTTCCAATCTCATCATCAGAAATATCTAAATGGAATAAAATCTATTTGCTTTCACATTGAGGCCATTGTGGGAATTGTTAATGATACTGCTGGTTTCAGCAGGTATGTTCTTCAAGTCTCCTGGGAGAACTTCATTTTCATATTTTCACTCAGTTATGTCAGAGTTTTGTATGCTTTGAGACCAAGGAGATTTTTTTTTTTGGAAGGTTTCATTATGGGGTCATCATAGCACTTTGATTAGTTTTCTTTAGTCTAGCATAAAATTGTTGAAAATAAACATAAAGAATTGTTGATGTTTTTAATTATGTTTAAGAATATCGACAAAGTTGGCATCACTCGTATTATTTTTGGTAATTTATGGCTAGTAAGCTTAACTGTTTAAACACCTCATTTTAATTTTAAACGTGTGTATTTAAAAAATTACTTGACCGGTAATAAATGAGCCATTGGTTATAGTTAATAATGTCTATGTATTAGGATGTCATAGCAGATCACAAAAGATAGTACATACTGTCACATCCAGGATGATAGATTTTATAAAACTGTGTTGCATAAAGATGAGCCCTTTTGTGCTACCTTGCAAGGTTGCTATAGTTACAGAGTGTTGATTTATGGGAATTTAACTTTTGGTAGTAATATTCGTTACTGAACCCAGTCTCATTTTATGTTTTTCTTAAATCTCCTCTTTGAAAATAACCTTTGTAACAGGTTCTGAATATTTTTTTATGATCTTTCTCTCTCTTTTTTCCAGTAAATTATTTTAAATAAAGCAGAGAACAAAAACATTGGGCATATGTTTTCCTTCCAGATACTTAATATTAGACAGACTTTTTGCTCCCGAACCAATTGTTGTTTTTCACTTTATAGAAAAAAACCTAGTATTATATATATATTTTTAAAAAAGCAATATGTTCTCAGCTGGTAAACTCCATTTAATGGATGCTATTAAAATCCATGGATTTCTGTTATTCGATTTAGTTTAAGTCAGGATTGTAAGTACCTGTGAACAATGGGTTTCAGACTGTCATAGAGTTTCAAGTTTCCATGAGCTATTGCTACATTTTCATTGAAAGATAATGTGATTGTGAAAAACATAGTTCAGATTCACCTCCTACAAGGCTACAGTGCCAAATATTGGAGCTCCAAGGAATGAATACATATTCTCCAGCAATATGCCTAGTTCCTACTCTCCTTGTAAAAGGAAATAGGAAAGGTACTCCCCACATTCAAGGTATTTGTAGTTCTTTGGGGAAACAAGAGCAAACTTCTGTCTTTTCTGGATACCTAACTGAACGGTGCTAGTAACCATCTCAGAATATTCATATATTTTACATTGTATTATAACTTCATGTTGTTACCTACAGCACAGTAAATTCCTCACTGGTAGGATTATGTTTTTCTCATCTTCATATCTTTTTGTTATGTCTGGCTAGGTCCCTTATATTTAGAAGTGTTCAAAAGAACTTCAACAAATAATGCAAAACCCAATGAACCTTATAAGAGATTGAGTGTCTACACACAACAAAATATTATAGTTACGATTGATAATAGCATATGTTGAGGGAAATACTCTATCTGCATAGATACTTTCAATAATTATGATATCAAATGTGATAAAAAGTAAAATAAGTGGCATAAGCAAAATGGAATAGGCAGCTTCAAGCTTTCATCACTCCACAATAACATCAAAATGAGAATAAACTGTCAGAACCAAATTTTTCAGAACTCTGGAAAAGTCAGATGTTTACAGCAACCAAGTGAATGCTGAATTACCACATAAGAATATCAATCAATGTAATATACCATGTTAATAGAACCAAGGAATAAAACAAGACAAAACAAAGCATGGTCATCTTGATGCAGAAAACGCTTTTGACAAAACCCAACATTTTTTCATAACAAAAACATACCAAAAAAAAAAAATATGAAAAGAAGGGAACTTCAACATGATAAGAGGCATTTACAAAAATATCACCCTAAAATTATACTCAATGGTGAAAAACTAAAATTTTTGCACCTAAGATCAGGAAAAGACAGGATGCCCGTTTTCACTACGATATTCATCACTGCACCAGAGAAATCAGACAGGAAAAAGAAAGGAAATCCAAATTGGAAAGAGAAAGTAAAATTCTCTCTCTCTATATATGACATATATATATGCGTGTATATATATGTATGTATGTATATATATGTGTGTGTGTGTATACATATAATCCCAAAGAATCCACAAGAAAGCTGCTAAAGCTAATAAATGAATTCACCGAAGTTGCAGGGTACAAGTTCAACACACAAAAATCAGTTTTGTTTCTATACACCTGCAATGAACAATCCAAAAATGAAATTACAAAATCTATTCCATTTACAATAGCATCTAAAAAAATAGAAATAAATTTAACCAAGGAGGTGAAAGACTTGTACATTGAAAACAACAGAACATTGCTGAAAGAAATTAAAGACCTAACTAATTGGAAAGGTGTCTTGTATTCTTGGGTAGGAAGATTTAATCTCACAGATTCAACGGAATCTTTACCAAAATTCCAGTAGCCTTTTTTTTTTTGGCAGAAATGGAAAAGCCTATCCTCAAATTCCTATGGAATTTTATGAGACTATGAATGGCCAAAATAATCTTGGAAGAGAAGAACAAAATCAAGAAAACTCATGCATTTCAATTTTAAAACTTATTACAAAGCTACAATAATTAAAGCAATGTGGTACTGGCATAAGTGTATACATATGTGTGGTACTGGCATAAGGATATACATATAAACTGATGAAATAGAATTGAAAATCTAGAAATAAACCTATACATTTCTGGTCAGTTGATTTTTGATAAGCATGCTGGGATCACTTGATGGGGAAAGAATAATTTCCTTGACAAATGGTGCTAATACAATTGAATTTCCACATGCAAAAGAATGAAGTTAAATCCCTTTCTTACACTGTATACAAAAATTAATCCAAGATAAATCAATGACCTAAATATAAGAACTTAAAAACATAAACTTTTAGAAGAAAATATAGGGGTAAATTTTTATGACCTTGGAAAAGCACAAGCAACAGAAGAAAAAAATAGGTAAATTGGACTTTATCAATATTAAAACTTTTGCGCATCACAGGACCTTATCAAGAAATTGACAGTAGTGGTTGCCAGAGTCTGGAATGGGGATGGGTACAATGGGTGAAGTTGATCAAAAGGTACAAACTTCCAGTTATAAGATAAATAAGTTCTGGGGATGTATGTACAACATGGGGACTATCAAGACTATCATATATTTGAAAGTTGCTAAGAGAGTAGATTTTAAAAGTTCTTATCACACAAACCCCAAATTTTAACTAGGTGAGGTGATGTGTGCTAACCAAACTTGTAGTAATCATTTTGCAGTATATACGTATATCAAATCATTATGTTGTACACCTGAAACTAATACAATGCTATATGTCGGTTATCTATAAATAAAACAAAAAAAAGTGAAAAGACAACCTACAGGATGATAGAAAACATTTGCAAATCATGTATCTAAGAGTTTAATATACAGAATATATAAGGAACTCATAAAATAAAAAACAAAAACCCAATGTGGGTTTGACTAAACATTTCTCAGTAGAATATATAATACAAATGGCCAATAAGCTCATAAAAAGTCCCATATCATTAGTGATTTAGGGAAATGCAAATCAAAACCACAATGATATACCATTTCACATCTACTAGGATGACTACAGTCCCAAAAATGGAAAATAACAAATTTTGTAAAAGACATTGTGAAATTGGAACTCTTGTACATTTCTGGTGGGAATGTAAAATGGCACAGTTGCTGTAGAAAACAGTTTGCTAGTGGTGGAACAATTTGATGAAAACTCTATGAATCCACTTATATGAGTTACCTAGAATGGGCAAATTCATTGAAATAATGTAAATTAGAAATTATCAGGGACTCAGGTGGTTGGGGGTAATGTGAATTTATTGTTAATGGTTGCAGAGTTTGGGTAATAAAAAATGTTTTGGAAATAGTTGCATGACATTGTGAATATGATTAATGCCATTGAATTATACACTTAAAATAGGTAAAATGGCAAATTTTTAAGTATGCATTTTACCACAAAATTTTTTTTAATTGAAGTATATTGGCTTTACAATATGGTGTTAGTTTCAGATGTATGGCAAAGTGATTTGATTATACATATATATGGATTTATCTATATTCTTTTTCTTCCATTATTTTCCATTATAGTTTATTATAAGATATTGAATATAGTTTCCTGTGCTATATAGTAAATTCTTGTTGTTTATTTTATATATGGTAGTGTGAATCTTTTAACCCCACACTTTTTCCCCCCCACCCCCTTCCCCTTTGGTAACCATAAGTTTGTTTTCTATGTCTGTGAGTCTGTTTCTGTTTTGTAAATAAATTCATTTGTGCTGTATTTTAGATTTCACATATAAGTGATATCACATAATATTTGTCTTTCTCTGACGTACTTCACTTAGTATGATAATCTCTAGGTCCATCCATGTTGCTGCAAACATTGGCATTATTTAATTCTTTTTTATGGCTAAGATGCCACCACATCTTCTTTATTCATTCATCTGTTGATGGACATTTAGTTTTCTTCCATGTCTTGGCTATTGTAAAATAGAACTGCTATGAACATTGGGATGCATGTATATTTTCGAATTAGAGTTTTTGTCTTTTCTGGGTATATACCCAGAAGTGGGATTGCTGGATCATACAGTAACTATATTTTTAGTTTTTTAAGGAACCTCTGTATTATTCTCCATAGTGGTGCACCAATTTGCATTCCCACCAACAGTGTAGGAGGGTTCCTTTTTCTCCACACCCTCTCCAGCATTTATTATTTGTAGACTTTCTGATGATGGCCATTCTGACCAATGTGAAATGATATCTCATTGTAATAGTTTGATTTGCATTTCTCTAATAATTAGCAATATTGAGCATCTTTTCACATGCCTTTTGGCCATCTGTATATCTTCTTTGGACCTAAAATGTCTGTTTAGGTCTTTGCCCATGTTTGGATTGGGTTATTTGTGTTTTTGATATTGAGTTGTATGAGCTATTCATGTATTTTGGAAATTAAGCCCTCGTTGATCTCATGGTTAACAAATATTTTCTTGCATCCCATAGGCTGTCTTGTCATTTTGTTGATGGTTTCCTTTCCTGTGCAAAAGCTTGTAAGTTTGATTAGGTCTCATTTATTTATTTTTGCTTTTATTTCTATTGCCTTGGGAAACTGACCTAGGAAAACATTGCTATGCTTTATCTCAGAGAATGTTTTGCCTATGTTCTCTTCTAAGAGTTTTATGATGTCATGGCTTATATTTAAGCCTTTAAGCCATTTTGAATTTATTTTTGTGTGTGGTGTGAGGGAATGTTCTAACTTCATTGATTTACATGTGGCTTTCCAGCTTTGGTAACACCACTTGCTGAAGACACTGTCTTTTCTCCATTGTTTATTCTTGACTCTTTGTTGAAGATTAATTAATCAACCATAGGTGGGTGGGTTTATTTCTGGGCTCTCTAATCTGTTGCATTGATCCATATGTCTGTTTTGGTGCCAACACCATGCTGTTTGATTACTATAGCTTTGTAGTAGTGTCACTATAGCTTTGTGGTAGTGTCTGAAGCCTGGAAGGGTTATGTTCTTTTTCCTTAAGAAGCTTTGTTCTTTTTCCCCAGGATTGCTTTGGCAGTTCTGGGTCATTTGTGGTTCCATATAAATTTTAGGATTATTTATTCTAGTTCTGTGCAAATTGTCATGTGTAGTTGGATAGGGATCACATTAAATCTGTAGATTGCTTTAGGTAGTATGACCATCTTAACTATAGTAATTCTTTCAATCTAAGAGCATGAGATAGCTTTCCATTTTCTTGAATCATCTTTGATTTCCTTTATCAATGTTTTATAGTTCTCAGCATATATGTCTTTCACCTCCTTGGTTAGGTTTTTTTCTAGGAATTTTATTTTTTGATGTGATTTTGAAAGGAATTAGTTTTTTACTTTCTCTTTCTGACATTTTATTGTTAGTGTAAAGAAATGCAACAGATTTCTGTACATTAATGATGTATCCTGCTACCTTGCTGAATTCATTTATCAGTTCTAATAGTTTTTATGTGGAGTCTTTAGGATTTTCCATATAAATTATCATATCATCTGCATATAATGACAATTTCACCTCTTACATTCCAATTTGGATACCTTTTATTTCTTCTGCTTTTCTGATTGCTGTGGCTAGGACTTAACTCTTGGCTTATTTTCTCTTGTTAAATTATATGGATAGATAGATATGGACTTCTTTTAAAGGTATGTAAGCGACAGTCTTGCAATTTTTCTTAAGTCTCAATAAGATACATAGTAAAAGATAGTATACCTGAGATCCATATTTTCATGAGGGAAATCTTTCCTGGATTTCCCAGAGAACATATGTTTTCCCCCTAATCCTACATTACACACACACACACAAAATCACATAGGGAATCACAACAACCAGAAAAAGTATTATCATTCTCCTTTGAGACTTAGAGATTAGCAATCAACATAGAGATGTTACTGGCACGAAGGAATTCACTGATATCACGTTGAAAGCAAGATCAGGAAATGCTGACACATGGGGTACAAGGTTAAGGTTGACTTGTGAGGAACTGGACATGAGCACATGGAGAGTGGCCAATTCATAATCAGTCTGTCTTGTTTATAAATATTACCATGGTATGAATGTATGTTCATGGCCCCGTCTGTTGCTGGCAGTGAGTCATGCTTACAAATAAAATAAATGTTAGCACGTTTGTACAAGTAGTATACTTTTTACAAATCCTATGAATCATATTCTAAGAAAGAACAAGTTTTAGAAGCAAAATATATCCTTAAGTTGACAATTTTTACAATTGATTCTGTGCAGTGGTGTTAACTTTGCTGGGAGAACCAAATTTTATGTAATTTGAATAATACTCAATAATGCAGTGTTTTCCAGTGTTTGAATGTTTGCTGCAGTTGTTTGTAAATACTTTAACAAACAAAGTGCAAAACAAAAGAAGATATGAATGTTGTTGTAGACTATGTAAACATGAAATCTGAAAATAATTTAAAACTCTAATTAGCAAAAGTGGTATAAATTTCAATGGCAAAACAAAACTCTGGGCAAGCCTATAAAATACTGTATTCTAAGAGGAAATTAAGTTATATGAAGCAGTGTATAACCTCATGTCCAACTTCAGGATTATTTCGGATTCCCTCTTAATAATTAGACTAACATCAATGAAAGATGAAAAAATTCTTTGTGTGACATATTTGTCACAAAACAGATCGGTGCTATAAGATAGAGTAGTGAAATTTGTGTGCTTTAAAATTTCTTTTTAAGAATGATGACTTTAAAATATTAATAGCTATTATATTAAATTACAATTTAAAAATAATTTTATGGGCATTCATTTTGTATTAATGTTCCTTTTAAAGTTTTATATATCTATATCAGGTAAATATATTTTTATGTTATTGAAATATATAAACTCTTCATAATATATTTTTTCATAACAATGAAAGAACCTGTGCATTTACTTCTATCTTTTTTATAGAAAATCTCTGAAAATTTTGTATAATCCTATCACAGAAATATGATTTACTGGTTATGATTCTGATCACATTATTATTTAAAAATAAAATTTTACTAAAAATACAGAAAAACTTATGATTGCAGGGATTCCCATGAAGTCCTGTGAATTCCAATCTCTTGTTCCAAAATCTCAAAGACTGTTATTTGTCAGGAATCTAGAACACTATTCAAGGTGACAATAAAAATGTTGTGGTATATATGGGATTTTCTTTAACTTCATGGGCTTAATCCCCATGTGTAAGACCTAGTACCTGGAAAGTCTTTTATGTTTTGCTTTTTCTCTCTGGGTGCCAAGGGAAGAAAACTGCGCTAGAGCCTGATAAACATAGTTTAAACATTAGCTTTGTCATTCACCAGCTATGTCACCTTAGCTGTTGCTTAAATTCTCTGAAATTTATTTTCTTCTACAATACTGAAAGCAGTATTTTTAAGCAAGAGATAATACATGCAAAGTGCTTGACAAATAGTAGAAATATCATAAATGAAGTTATTGTATACTTTTTAAAATTGTATCAGAGCAACAGGAGTAAAAACAAACATAGTAATGATGGTTTTAAATGTGACATATCTATGTCTGATGTTAGTGAGAAAATACCACCAGAAAGGAAATGTATAAGTGAATATCTACTTAAATGTTAGGAAATTGATTTTTGATATGCTAGGTAGTATAACCTAATTCAGAGTCTAAAAATTCATAAATTCCACTTTAAGTTTTCAAGTCATTTTTCATGGAAATAGTGTTTTCTTTTTAATGATATATGCTTTGGATTGACTTTTTTTAAAAGGGGTATATAATTCAAGAATTTGCTACACTGTTTGCATCATAATTTTCTGTTGAAAAGCATTACCCTTTAGTGTAAATTTCATGTATTTTTTTTCGTTTCCTTTTATGGCTGAGTAATATTCCATTGTGTATATGTGCCACATCTTCTTTATCCATTCATCCGATGATGGACATTTAGGTTGTTTCCTTCTCCATGCTATTGTCAATAGAGCTGCAATGAACATTTTGGTACACGACTCTTTTTGAATTATGGTTTTCTCAGGGTATATAACCAGTAGTGGAATTGCTGGGTCATATGGTAGTTCTATTTGTAGTTTTTAAAGGAATCTCCATACTGTTCCCATAGTGGCTGAACCAATTCACATTCCCACCAGCAGCGTAAGAGTGTTTCCTTTTCTCCACACCCTCTCCAGCATTTATTGTTTCTAGATTTTTTTGCTGGGTAGAATAATCTTGGTTGCAGGTTTTTCTCCTTCATCATTTTAAATATGTCCTGCTAGTCGCTTCTGGCCTGCAGAGCTTCTGCTGAAAGATCAGGTGTTAACCTTATGGGTATTCCCTTGTGCGTTATTTGTTGTTTTTCCCTTGCTGCTTTTAATATGTTTTCTTTGTATTTAATTTTTGACAGTTTGATTAATATGTGTCTTGGCATATTTCTCCTTGGATTTATCCTGTATGGGACTCTCTGTGCTTCCTGGACTTGATTACCTATTTCCTTTCCCATATTAGGGAAGTTTTCAACTATAATCTCTTCAAATATTTTCTCAGTCCCTTTCTTTTTCTCTTCTTCTTCTGGAACCCCTATAATTTGAATGTTGGTGTGTTTAATGTTGTCCCAGAGGTCTCTGAGACTGTCCTCAGTTCTTTTCATTCTTTTTTCTTTATTCTGCTGTGCAGTAGTTATTTCCACTATTTTATCTTCCAGGTCACTTATCTGTTCTTCTGCCTCAGTTATTCTGCTATTGATTCCTTCTAGAGAATTTTTAATTTCATTTATTGTGTTGTTCATCATTGTTTGTTTGCTCTTTAGTTCTTCTAGGTCCTTGTTAAATGTTTCTTGCATTTTGTCTATTCTATTTCCAAGATTTTTGTATCATGTTTACTCCATTATTCTGAATTCTTTTTCAGGTAGACTGCCTGTTTCCTCTTCATTTGTTAGGTCTGGTGGGTTTTTATCTTGCTCCTTCATCTGCTGTGTGTTTTTCTGTCTTCTCATTTTGCTTATCTTACTGTGTTTGGGGTCTCCTTTTTGCAGGCTGCAGGTTCGTAGTTCCCGTTGTTTTTGATGTCTGTCCCCAGTGGCTAAGGTTGGTTCAGTGGGTTGTGTAGGCTTCCTGGTGGAGGGGACTAGTGCCTGTGTTCTGGTGGATGAGGCTGGATCTTGTCTTTCTGGTGGGCAGGTCCACGTCTGGTGGTGTGTTTTGGGGTGTCTGTGGACTTATTATGATTTTAGGCAGCCTCTCTGCTAATGGGTGGGGTTGTGTTCCTGTCTTGCTAGTTGTTTGGCATAGGGTGTCCAGCACTGTAGCTTGCTGGTCGTTGAGTGAAGCTGGGTGCTGGTGTTGAGATGGAGATCTCTGGGAGATTTTCGCCGTTTGATATTATGTGGAGCTGGGAGGTCTCTTGTGGACCAGTGTCCTGAAGTTGGCTCTCCCACCTCAGAGGCACAGCACTGACTCCTGGCTGGAGCACCAAGAGCCTTTCATCCACACTGCTCAGAATAAAAGGGAGAAAAAGCAGAAAGGAAGAAAGAAAGAAAGAAAGAAAGAAAGATGAAGGACGGAAGCAAGGAAGGAAGGAATGAACGAACGAAAGAAGGAAGGACAGAAGGAAGGAAGAAGGGAGAGAGGAAGGAAGGAAGGAGGGAAGGAAGGAAA